>NC_082687.1:69605014-69905014 GCF_949987515.2 Delphinus delphis
CCATACACAGATTGAAACTTTAAAGTTTGAGATGTCTCAGAGTGACACCCAAGAGAAGATAATCGGGAGGAAAGGTGTGGGAAACTCTTTCCATTTTTTTCTATCAGATGTCACAGAAGAGTTTCACAATTAGAAGTAGTACTGTGAATTTCAACTGCCTGATGAAAATCCCAGTATTGAACAAAAATATTATCATATTTGATTATGCAAGATGTGAATTCATGTTATTCCTGATGTCCTGGCATTAAAGAGGGAGAAATTCATGACAAGCCTGGGAGATAATAGTAAAATAATTTTAAAAATAGCAGCATTTAACATTCATATAGTAATTTACAGTTTATACATCACATGTACAGACCGTATATTTGGTTATGATTTATCTCTTTTGATTCTCACCACTCCTTGAAATAAGTAGAGCAGAAATTATTACTTCCATTTTACATGGAACTGAGAATCAAAGGCCTTAAGTAAGTCACGAGATTCATACTTGAGAGTATAAATTAGGATACAACATCATCCTGACATTTTAAAGTGATTTAAAATTATTCAAATATAACTCGACAGAAGAACATTCAAGGGGAATGTACTTAAGGAGAAAAACCAAAATTATATACAGCAGATGGGGAGTGTCTGGACTTAAAAAATTGCCAGTGTGCTTCCCACTAGACACTGATTTTATTTTATTTTTTATTTTTTTTAATTAATTTTTATTGGAGTATAGTTGCTTTACAATGTTGTGTTAGTTTCTACTGTACAGCAAAATGAATCCGCTGTGCATATACATCTATCCCCTCTTTTTTGGACTTCCTTCCCATTTAGGTCACCACAATGCATTAAGTAGAGTTCCCTGTGCTATACAGTATGTTCTCATTAGTTATCTATTTCATACATAGTATCAATAGTGTATATGTGTCAATCCCAATCTCCCAATTCCTCCCACCCCACCCCCTTTCCCCCCTTGGTATCCATACATTTGTTCTCTACCAGACACTGATTTTAACTATAAGATTCATCAGGTTATTCAAACTACAAGATGTTATTGCCACCTGGCCCAGTCAGCATGGACACTATGCCTCCAGAGAATGGAGGTGAATTTGCTGATTTCACATTTTGGTCTACAAAGTATTGGGTATTGCTGTCAGATCAAGCAAAATGCTTTTCAAGTGCAAAGGATCGGTGTGGACAGAACGAATGCTGTCTCAGCACATCTCAGCCATTGTTTCGAGCTGTTTCATATTGGCTCCTGAAATCAGGAAACTGCTGATTCTGGGGAAAGTATGAAATAAATCCTGTTTCCTCCCTTTCCTCCTTTCCTTTTCTAGTCTCTGTCTCTCTCGCTCTTTTTTTTTTTTAACTACACAAGATGTATTTATTATTATTTTTTTTGAGTCTCTGTCTCTTAAGCAAACCTGTTCTCTCATTCAACCATTCATTCACACACTGGTATTAATACAAGAAATAAAGACTAGCATTATTAGTGCCTCTCTCAGGTGTTATTTGCACTTCAGCAGGAAGAAAAGCAGAAGATATCAAAATCTGATGATTGCAGGACTTCCCTGGCGGTGCAGTGGTTAAGAAACCACCTGCCAATGCAGGGGAAACGGGTTCGGTCCCTGGTCCGGGAAGATCCCACATGCCGTGGATCAACTAAACCCGTGTGCCACAACTACGGAGCCTGAGCTCAAGACCCCTCGAGCTGCAACTATTGAGTCCACACGCTGCAACTACTGAAGCCCACACGCCTAGAGCCCATGCTCCACAAGAGAAGCCGCCATACCGCAACGGAGAGTAGCGCCCACTCGCTGCAACTAGAGAAAGCCCACGCAGCAACGAAGACCCAACGCAGCCAAAAAAAAAAAAAAAAAAATCTGATGATGGCATTTCAAGCAGGTAGCTTCTGAAATCGCCTTCTGTAGGTGCTCCCTGCCTACAGTACTGAAAGGGTCCCACATTTCCACTCAAAAACAAACCTCCACTCAGTGAGACTGAATAGTATTGAAAAATAATAATGGCATTTGCTTTGTTTGAGTTTGGGCTCACATATCTCTGCCCATTTTGCAGAACCAAAAGTGCAAATCCTTTAAAATGTGTGAAAGCTGAATGGTAACTAGGCAAAAACATAATTCACCAAGATATGTTTATGTCCGTTGACTGTGATTTTGAACACAGTAGGGCATATGTCATCTGTAATTTGTCATGTGTCATGCTGAAAGTCATTCCCTTCCACAGTTGCAGAAAACCAGGTTATAAAGTCCCCTTCACACTTCATGACAACACGGCTTGCAGAGGTGTCTCCCAAAATGGGGTTGACATAGATATAGGAGATAGGCACCCATAACCCACCCAAAACTGGATACAACTTTTCAGTTATGTGAGTACCTTCTACTCCAAATTTTTCATCCTGTCCTCGTCCTCCCATTTCCAACTTCAAAACTTCTAAAAATCAGTTCCTGCCACATTTAGCCAAAAGGTTGCAACTGACTAACATTAACCTTCATACTGAATCTTCTTCGTCTCTTCTCATCAATCTCAACTCCGCAGTCGGTTTGAACCGGGATTTTCGTGCTCTAGGTTGTTCCTTTGGGATGTGCTGAATTGTGTGTGTGTGTGTGTGTGTGTGTGTGTGTGTGTGTGTGTGTGTTGGGAGTGGGGGCAAACAGAGAGGTGGTGATGTCAGTGGAAAGAATCTCTTATCTCCGTTTAATGTGGTAGTTGATTTAACACATTTACTGGTTATGACAAATTACTGTGTGGGTGTGGAAGTTTCAGACAAAAGTTGATGTTTCAAAGCAAACATCCATGTTTAGGTAAGGATACAGTTACAGCAGAAATGACTAGATAGATAGATAGATGTAGATAGATATAATAGATATTATATACATATATAGTAAATATATATATTTCTGGATTAGATATATTATTTACTTTATATTTTCAAATTTGATAAACTTCCTTGGTTGTCTTTTAAAATCTAACTTACCTCATTCAAAATCACTCCAAATGGCTGAGGCCTTTTCATATGCTTCCCTTTATGTTTGATTTTCCTTCTTTTTAAATGTCATTCACTTTGTAGTCATCACTCCAGGTATTCTTTAGTAATTTCTTAAATGTTTCCAGAAATATTGAAAGTCCAGGTACCAGCATACAGATGACATTTTGAAAAATGAAAATAATTCACTAATTTTTAAAGATGATGAAAGTTATGCGTGTATACATATATATGCATGTATATATGTACGTTGATATTTGTCATGAAATGATTTTGTGTCTGTAAAACTGGCTGTGCCATGTGATAAAGTTGTTTCTATGGAAACGGCTCATGATTCATGATCAACATAAAAGAAAACTACATATGAAGGTATAAGGTAGATCTGACAGAGAAACTATTAATTTCTGAATTAGAAAATTTAAATGCCATTATTACTAACACTTTTTATGGCTAGAAAATTTCTTTTATAATCCTAATAAATGTTATTAAGTCCCTATAATATGCTAGGAGCTACATAGAGAGCATAAGGAATATAATCCTAAACTTCCTGTAGCTTTCATAGTGCTGGTGGTGAGGGGGTGGAAGACAAGGTTAATAAAAACCTTATACGAACTGAAAGAAGATCATTATGTTATATTGGGTCTTTTGTCTTTTCAGAGTCTTGATTTGTTTATATGCCCCACACATTCTTCCTCCAGCAGATTCCTCTTCCATGTGGTTACAGCAAATCTCTGTAGAAGAAAGATGACTTCGTGTGGGTGTTGAAGTAGATCTAGATGCATCTGGGTGGGAAAGAGATTGCAGGTGGGAGGAGGGAGAAATGATGGCCTCTGACATGAGAAAATGTTCTAGGCACAGGTAGGATTTCAAATAAATGTCATTGACCTGTCTCTATGGAAACCACAAAGCAGTTTCTCTTGACTAAAGAATTGTATATCATTGTCTTGAAAATAATAGATCAGAAGAAAAAAAACCTCCCGTGAGTCACAGAGGGCTAGAGTAGGCAGGGACCCTGAGCTTTCAACAAATCTATTCCTCCGCCTTCAGGAAGGATCCCAAATAAACTTTCTCATTCAAACAGGATTCACTCCTAGCAACTTCCCTGATTAATCCATTCAGCAACCAGAAAGAGACATCTGGCCTCTAACTTTCCTACTGCGTCCAGAGGACCTTAACCCACACTCTTTTTCTGCTGTGGTAGGGACTGCTAACAGCTACCTTCTGTTTGAACCCTCTTTTGTTTGAATCTACTTCTCTAGCTGCTTCTCTGCTTTCTTTCCCTAAACTTGATGACACACTCTATGAATATGCCTTTGCTAAAATAGGTATCCACTTTCCAGGAGACCATCTGTGGGGATAGGGCTCTGTTGAAATCTTGTTTAAAATCATCCCCACCAAGCCATTCAAATGTTTCAGCTCTTCTGCAAAGCTCCTGGGGGTCACTTTTGAATTTTCCTGGCAGTTAAGTTTCATTTCTGTTGGTCCCACCTGTGCTGTCTATTATACACCCCATCTCATTTCATTGCCAAATACACCTTCTACAAGAACACACACTGCTTTTAATGTGATTTCCCATGGAAACACGGTGTTCCAGAAGGACTCTGAACCATTTTAGGGATGTGATGGAGAAGAGAGCAGATGCTGTGTAAGTGGGTTCCACACACATCTTTTCTTCCCATCTATATGGTTTTATAAAAGCAACTGAAACAGTGTACAAAAGTCACTTCTCTGGGTGAATTTGAAAAGTAGGTTCTCAATCTTGTCAGGGTCTAGGTCCTCCTAGATAAAGAACAATGTTGCTACAGGTTAAAGTTGACTGCACTTCATTCTCTGTCTTTGGTCAGCACCCTTTCTCCATATCTCTAACTGGTTCATTTCAGCCACCACATTTATGCACCCAGGATTTCTCCCTGTAGAACCTGCTTTATATGTGAACAGAATTAGAAGGGTCACGAAGAAATTAATCTTTTTCAGGATAGGTCCAACCTCCAATATTCTACCACAATGTTCCCACAAGTACCTTGCAACAACATGCTCTGAATTTTTTTTTTTTTTAATTCTGAAAACATATCTACTTCAACGGTGAACAAGGTGGTTGGTGCTTCTTTTCCTGTTTCCCTCCCTGGGCAGATGGTGCCGTTATGTGCCCATCACTCAATATGGAACCCATAGGGCAACCTAGGCTCACTGCCTCTCTAACTTCCAACATCTAACCAGTCATGAAATCCTTCTGATTTGCCTCTGTTTGAATTTCTCTTTCTTCCCCTCTTCTTTTCTATTCTTAAGGGCACTGTTCTCCTTGAGGCATTTATCATCTCTCATCTGGACTCCGAAATACCCTGTAATGCTTCTTAACTAGGAATGTTGGCCCCAGTTGTAGCCGTCTCTACTTCATCCTCCACGCAGCTATCAGAATGATCTATCTGAAATGCAAAACGTAGCACCTGTTAAAACCTGTAGCAGGTTTCCTGTATTTCAGGATTAGGATTCATTTCCTTAGCATACACATTCCAGCATCATTTCTTCTTTCTGTCTCTCTGTCTCTGTTTCTGTCTCTGTCTGTGTGTGTATGTGTGTGTGTGTGTGTGTGTGTGTGTGTCCTTTTAAAGTGAAAAATTTTAATGTTTAAGATTTTTAAAAAAATCAAACAATTCAAAAGGGCATATTAAGAACAGTAAGTATCCCTCTAAGTCTTACTCCTATAGCCCTGGTTCCACTTCCAAGAGACAACCACTGTTACTCATTTCTTGTATATTCTTCCAGAAGTGGTCTGTGCATATACAAAAAAATATGTATGTTTCTAGATAGGCTTCTTTTTAGACAAGTGAGAACATTCAATAACTCCGTCCTACATCTTGCTGTTAACATCCTGTCTTACTTCTTGACAATCTTCCCTGTGCCCTTTAAGTTCTCCCAATAGTGAATGACTTATAATTCCTAGAACACTCCATACTGTTTTCAGGCATACTTGCCAATGCTGATGCCTTTCCTTTTGCTTGGAAGTTTCTTCTTCTCATTTGCAGCCTACACATGGTGCTCACTACTATTCCTCTTTAGGAATTAACCTTTCACCGTGCCTTAGAAACTGCTCCTCTATGCTCCCATAGGACGCTGGGCATACATGTCTCTATCATAGCCACTACCACATTGTTTTAAATAACTTGGTCTCTGCATTCTCCTCTATGCTGTAAAATATTGGGCTGGCCAAAAAGTTCGCTCGGGTTCCCCCACAACATCTTACACCAAAAGCCAAACGAACTTTTTGGCCAACCCAATATCTGACAGTATGACACACGTCTTAGTCATTTTCCCATCCCTAGCACCCAGTTCAGGGCACGATAAAAGACTAAGTGTTCAGTAAGTACATGTTGAACCAAAACATCCCATGATCAAGGTAACTATGGATGTTTCAAAAATCTTCCAAAAGGGGGAAAAAAATCTTTACTTCAAGAATAGAGATTTTAAATACTTTTTTAAAAAAGACTATAAACCCCACAAGGACAGACACCCTATCTGCTTTATTCAGTAGAGTGGTTGAAAGCTCCTTGGAAAATGCCTTTAATCTTAAATATACAATACGATGACAGTTTTATTGGGGCTGTAAGAGGGAAAACACATTAGGCACTTAATGGAGTGGTAGAAGAAAAAAACTATTAGCGGAAAAACAATGAGGGCTATGAGGATTCTAAGAAGGGGATACTGGGCTCACTAAAGAAAACCCATTTATCTTTCATTCTTCTTATGACCAGCCTTTTTTTACTAAGTTATCACCACTAATGCGAATTAATTTTAAACCGTTTCTTGAGCATTTCTGTCAAGGGCTAAGTAATAGATTGTTATGTGCTACGACTATAACTTCCTTCAACAATCATCAGTCAAGAGATTTCATGAAATGCATGATCTTCTGAAAACAGAAGCATTCGAAAATGCAGAAGCTCAATCCTGGTATTACAAGAAATAGGATTCACTCTGCTGAAAAAGCTCATGGGGAAACTGTATTAACATTTAATCAACAGTAAGCATATACCATTCATCTTCCTATTATCCTCAAGTGTGATAATGTCATTTGAGTTATTGAAACTCAAATCATTTGGAAATACTTAATACCATTTTTTTCTTTTGGAATATTTTACCTTCCCTATAAGGCAAGATTTGATTCATGTGTGTTTTGAGGGGACCATCAAGACTTTGGGGGCCTGCCATGACAAAAAGCACCAAACATTTACAGAATTGATACTAAGTGACGGTCAGCGGAGATGAGCACTGTGCCTTCACCCCTTGCTCCCAGACCACCTGATGGAAAGATTTTAGGTGGGTTGGGCAAATCTTTGGGATACCCAGATCTTGAAAAATAAAGGTTTCCTTCTGTTTCACATTGTGTTGAAACATTTATTAGTTTGGCAATAGTTGAGCAATGTTCCCTGTTTGAATACAATGGACAGTACCAGATGGAAATACTTCAAATATGGTCCTGGCTCCAACGCTTAATACGATATAAACCAGGCATCATTCGTCTCATTTTAAAGACCATGGATTCAACATTTCTTGTTGCTGTCTTTGGGAATGTGTTTAGGAAAAAATGGATGATAATGCTATGACCAATTAAAATGGTAATCCAAGGGGCCCCAGACTGCACACAATCATTACTGCAACGTTCCCAGGAGATTACCAGAGTTTGCACTCAGCTGGAATTTAATAAATGCTTGTTGACTGACACACCTAAAAGGAGAACAAAATGGAATAAGATGGAATCTAACAGGAGAATATGATGAAGATGAAGAATCTTGATTTTAACAGAGTCTAAAATCTTTAATAGCCTAAGTTTATATGGTAGATATTTGAACTAGAAAGAGGTTTAGCAATTGCATCAATTACCTTCATTTTACAGAAGAGAACCCTGAGGCCTGGAGAAGTCAAGTGACTCACTTAAGGTCGCAAAGCTAAATGCCAGGAATATTTTTTTACTTGCCTCATAGATAGGAGTCAGACTCTTGCAGGCAGCCTGCCTGGGTTCAAATCCTTCTTCTGCTCTTTACTAGATCTATAACTTCTGAGCAAGTTATTTAACCTCTCTTAACATGTTTCTCCCTCTCTCCACCTCAGTTTCTCCATCTGTAATGGGGGATGATAATTCTATAGCCTTAAATGAGCTACTAATATAAAGCATTTGATAGCCATACCTTATACATAGGACATGTTCAATAAATGCTACTGTTTTCATTGTACTACACACTGTAATACCTAGTCTGGTCACGTAATCCTAAGAACACAGTCTTTCAAATGTGACTGCAAACTTTAAAAAACCTGGATAGGCTTGCTTTGATGTGGCTTGGAGTACAAAAAGATCTTTCTGTTATTTCCAAACAGAAAGGCAAAGGAGAAGCTCTCTTAGCTTCTCCAGATGGTACAATGTTGTAACCCAGCACCTAAAAGTGAGACCTGGTTGATTACTCATATAAGAGAAAAACGTATTTATATCTTTAACTGCTGATATCTGTTCATGCCTTTAAATGGTACTGACCTATTTGCTCTATTTGCAAAGGAATTCTGTTATAGCCTCAGGGAATTTACTGACAGCAGCAAGAGTATGTTTAGGATCTTTTACAAAGCTATTGCAAGCTCCTAGTGGGGTGAAAGCCAGTTTGCAATGTTCTTTATTCTGAAGAAGAAAAGTCATTGTAAAGCAGCAGGATAGTGTTGTCCGAATTACTGGGCTTGGCAACATTTTCATAGCCATCATTAAAGGCTGGTGGACTCATAAGTATTGGCACAGTTAGGAGGACTGCTTATTAGTTTAAGTCAAGCCCTATCAGCCTTGTCATCAACTGTTACACTCAATTTTCCCCTCTGAGCACAGCTACCTGTTTAACTACCTGGGAGTTAACTTGAAACTTAGTTTGAAAAATATCATCTTTAGAGAAACTTAAGAGGAAAAAAGGTTCATTTCTTAATAATGCTAGCCCTTAGAATAATATACTACAATCTTGCTTCTCAAAGTGCTGTCCATATACCAGCAATCGGCATCACCTGGGAGTTGTTAAAAATGTAGGCTATCAGACCCCATCCCAAACCTCTGAATAAAAAACTGCATTTTAACATGTTGAGATCCCAGAGTGATTCAGATACACATTAAAGAATGGGAAACACTGGCTTAGAGAAAGTGGTGACAGGTAGTTATTGTTCGGTGTCACCAAGAGGATGATAATTAGACATAACTGAAGCATATACCAGAAACCTCTGGAATCAAATACTAAAATAACAGTGGGATTTAACAAGAGTGGACATTTCGTAAATAAAATTTCTTTTTCTTTTGCGTATTATTTAGAAAATTGGCTCATTTTAGTTTTTATTTTTTGGGGGGTGGGTGTTTTTATTGTTAATTTTAATGCCTATAAGAACATTCACTATGGCATCCATGTATGCATAAAGGAAGGAAACAATGAATACACAGTAGCTATCCATTCCTGGGAACAGCTTGGGTTGAGACCTACTTTGAGTTAGGACTCAATAGATTTCAAGTTTTCTGGGGGTGGCCACTCAGACCATCACGTCCTTAGATCAGAGACAGAGAGCTCTGTGGCTGGAACTCCTCCCTGATGACCAGGAGCTGCCTCTTTAATAAGACAGAAAGGCTAGTCATTGGACTCTGAAATACAAGGGTTCAACCTTTTGTTTTCAGGTAGTTAATATCTTGTTCCCCCAATCCACTACTCTGAGAGAAGACTTACTTACTATTATCTGTGTTTTATTGGGCTTATAGTAGCAGGTGTTAGTGGTTATTTTAAGGCAATTTCTGCGGGCTACTGTCTCCTTTTGTTCCAACTGCCTCTTATTCCTCTTCAGTCATCCGTGTGTGTGTGTGTGTGTGTGTGTGTGTGTGTGTGTGTGTGTGTGTAGGTATACAGCTTGGCAGAAATTGTTAAGAGAGAAGGTTTGAGGAATTTAATTTTAAATACATGGAAATCACAGTCATTTTTTTAAGATGATAGAAGATAATAGTATGTAGTCACTATCATAGGCACAATACATCCCATGATGCCAAAAGAAAAATCCTTCCTAATTTAATGAACAATATTATTGCCTGAAAAGAAAACTCTTGCTCTCAAGTATGGTTTTTTTCCCTGTGTCAGAATTATTCTTCAGCAGTTTTCCATTCAATGCTCAAAACCAACAATTATTGATTATAGAGATTCTATAAAAACTCTCTCTCTCTCTTTCAAATTTGGGAAAAATATTTTAAATCCTGAAGGACATGAATCAGAAAATACTCTTGATGTGACGTTAGTCTTTAATAAAACAGACAATGTTAGAAACCAATCTGGAATTATATTTCACTTAGCGTAGCATAGGAAAAGAACAAAAATTAACAGTCTAGTTTTCAAACCCATTAATGTAATGTACAATTATGTGATTTTCCCACATGTGGAAATGAGTGGATAATAATGGTAATGAATAAAAATATAAAAATGAGCATTGTTTTAGCAATGGATTTTAATCTGAATTTTCTTTAAAACTATTTTATTATATTTGATGTTCATTTTTATTTGTTGTTAATTTTGTTGAAAATTTCCTATTAAATAATCTCAGAAGTTACTGCCTATCAGGGTTCTGAAACATGCTTAATATAAAAGCAATAAGTCTTATTTCTCATTGACATTTCAACTCTACTTTATGATCTAAAAATCAAAGCATACCATAGACAGTGCTCTTAACCAGGGCTTACTATCCAGATTTTGCTTATATAGAACCCTCAATCCTAAAATTCCTCTTTGTTTCCAATTTTTTTGGAGTTATTTCCAATCTATGTATTCCCATGCTTTGTTATAGATGATAGAAGAAAAAATAAACCTTGGGTCTTGTTGGTAGATTTCATTAAAAAGAGAAGCAAGGAAGAATAAGTAAATCAAGGTTTATTATTTTCCTATGTTCAGTGGTTTCTATTTTCCCATCATGTCTCTAACACTATTGTGGAAAGGTAATGGGTAATTTAGTAGAATATATTTTTTAAAGGTTTATCTGTTGGCTGAATATTTTAAAAACTCAAGTACATATACACACGGTACAGTGAGTAAATAGGTTATATTATTCCATCATCAAGAGCTATTTCCAGTGGTACAGCAATTAAATTAATAATTTTTTTTTCTGAGCTTCTGTATGAATTCAGTTGAACAACTGATTATACAGAGCTTTTTTGTTATGGTGGTTGTTTTAGTTAAACAGCAACTTCCCTATTCGATTCAGTTTTGGTTTTGTCTTTGGTTTTAAACTGAAAAGTTGTTTGTAAATATAGTCAACAGAATTATACATTTTAAAAATTCTGAAAAGCGTAGTACTCTAAAAGCAGACCACTGGCAAAGGCACTGTTTGCCTTTTGAGTCTTCTGAATCTTCTCCTATTTTATAAATTATCTGTGTGGGTACTTACAAGGTGCCAAAATAAATGACTGAAAAGGAAATTATTATCATCATTTATCTACATGATACAAACAACTTAAACTAATTCATTGCCTAATTTATCCAGTCGCAATGGCGTGGATTGGGTATGATTTGTATATGTGCCCATGTTATTACATTCCCCAGTGTTTGTCAATAGTTCATCTTGGGTGCTTTGTGGTAGTGACATGTATGTGACAGAATATTATAAATGAGTCTATTAAAAATCTTTTCCAAGTCAGAGAATATTCATTGTGCATTGATATTTCAAAATTGTTTTTCTAATACAGCCATCAGAGATATTAATTTAAAATAATATTTAAAATAAGCTATTTAAAGCAGGGGAAAGTGCAACTTTAAAATACAGAAATGTAATAGTCACACTTTTTATTCTAATCCCACTCAATATATTTTAAATATACGTATTTTTCCCTGACATACCTTAAAAAAAAAAGAAAGAAAAATTCTTAAGCCTTAGCGTGTTAAAATAAAATGACTCACTAATAATGAAATGAAATGACAATTCAATAGCCTTTACAAATATAGAGTGATAAAACCCCCAGAGGCTTTAGTCTTAAAATTATTCAGCATGTCTAAATTTCTGCTGCCACAATTTTTTTTTTCGCAAGTGGAATAAAAATGGCATTTTGCTCAGGTAGATCTAGCTGTTCCCTGGGTGGTTGGTTCTAGAAAAGCGACAGGCTTTTCCCCCTGCCTTACAAGAAGCAACAGTTGGAAACTCTAACTAGAAAACTGCTACCCCACAGTGGTTGGAAAGCGCCAACAGAGATAGTGACAGCTATGATTTCAATCCATTTTGCAACAGCTTCAGAAAGGCAGGAGGAAAAATGAAATAAAAGAATGTTAACTCTTAGCAATGAAAAGATTGCGCTATGCTCCCTATGTTGCTATCGCCCTCTCCTCCCCCCTCCCTTTTCTAGTCTCTTTGATCATCAGGCTTTTTCGGCATGCTTGGGTTTATAAGGCAAAGCAAAGCAATAACTCCATCCATTCGGTTTGAACTTAAACTCGCAAGATGCAGCAAGACAAATTCATCAACCCTCACGTGGGAACAATACAAGCCTCTCCCCAGAATCTGGCTTGAGCACTTTGACACCGTTGTCTCAGCCTGTTGCTCCTGCCACTCGGTGTGCTAGAGCCTGGAAAGAGGGAGGGAACACTATGAAACCTCATCTGTGTGCTTGGGTGCTTTGTGGCGGGCCGTGGGTGGGTCCGCTTCACCGGCTGCCGGGACCGTGCCTGCGGAGTAGGCGGCCGCGGACCACCGTGCGGGGACCCTCTCGTGCAGGCTGCCCGGCCACCGGCAGGTGGTGCCCTACGCCTCTCAACACCGAAGGAAACCCAGCGAAAGTACCGCTGACTCCGCCCCACCAGCTCTGCCGGCGCCACAGTCACCGTCCTTCCCCAAATAGTGCGGAGCACGTTTCCTCCGGAACACCGCAGTAGCCCGTGTGTGTGTGTCGAAAATACAAACCAGGGCCAGCAGGGTGTGTGTGTGCCAGAGTGGGGAGCGGGCGCGGAGCGGGATCCATGGGCCGGGGCGAGGTGACCGCCAACGAAACGCAGAGGGCACGGGGACCGGTCCGTTTCGCATCTGCGTAAGCCCGGCTGCCGGGCCAGTAGCGAGGCCACTCACCATGTTCACTTCGGAGACCATGTCTATGCTGGCGACATCGATCCTCATCCCGACGTCCACGGGGGGCCCTACCGGGGAGGTGGGACACATTACGGGCATAATCTCAGAGTGGCCACAGGCTGGGGAGGGTCGGGGGGCTTCCCTGCGCTATCTACATTCTGAATGGGCTCCGCTATCCCCAGCCCTCCACCCCCTTGCCGGGGACAGCCTGGGAAAACAGGTGTGGGCACACGAATGATGCAGTGACTATGCAGAGGGTGTGTCGGGCCGGGGGAAGGTCGGCTCTGCCTGGGGTTCATCCACCTGCGACTGGGGCTCCGGCGTGGTGTGTGTGTGTGTGTGTGTGTGTGTGTGTGTGTGTGTGTGGCCAGAGCGTAGGGCGTAAGGCACGCTTACCAAAATGACATGTTTCTTCTTCTTCTTCTTTTTTTTTTTTTTTTGACATTTGTCTTTGACAAGAAAGGAGAACTAGATATGGGTTACAGGTTGAAAAAAAAGATGAAACATTACCTCCAAAGTCCGGCCGCAAGCGAATGTCATAACCTTTGAGCAATCTATCCACTGTCTCTTTCACGTATGACATGTTGCTGGGCTCATTGGCGCTGAAGGGAAGAAGTAGGGACCGGATTCAGAATGAGCACAAACTGCGAGCAGACATAAAAATAGACAGGCACACCTACCCCCCAAATAACGAGCTACATGATCCAGCAAGCATGTAAAAAGAAAAACACCAAGAAAAAAAGACATTCAACAACAGCAGCTCACCTGTGTGCACAACAGACCATGGCAATCATCACAGGGAAAGAGAGAAGCCCCAAACTCTCTCGGTTTTGTACTGTCCACATTACTAACTCTGATTAAAGAATTGTCTTTTCTGCGAAGATTCAAGGAATGCAACTTAGTCGGCGGCCGGGCAGTAATTCCCGAATGGACCTGCGCATGCGCAGAGGGTGCTCACTACCAAAAGACACCTTGTGCCTTGCAAACAATATTCCTAGTGGAACAGGCAACAGATTTCAATCCCTTTAAAGTTCCTGTTTGTGGTGCTCCGCGTCCTCCGTGTAGTAAAAGATACCCTGCTGTTTCCTTGCTCGTGCTTGTGTATACGGATCTTTCTTTGTGCACTGGAGGTTTCTACGTTCATTTCCTTTCTGCCTTCCACCTAATTTTTTTACTCAGTTTCCAGGGATATGGCTTAGGCTGCCTGTGATTGGCATATTTCGTTGACAGTCACGGTGGTCTTAGAACCGGGAGTCTAGAGGCGAGGCGGTTCTCTCTGGTTTCCTGTGTGTGTGTGTGTGTGTGTGTGTGTGTGTGTGTGAGAGAGAGAGAGAGAGAGAGAGAGAGAGAGAGAGAGAGAGAGAGAGAGATGGGTGAGGGGCAAAGTGAGTGGAGAGGGAGAGCCACAGAAGAAGGAAACTCAGGATGTATTTGAAGAGTCCAGGAATCAGGTCCGCTTGAGAGGAGTCTTAGCACGTCTGGCTTACTGCCGTCCTTCTTTATGGGAGGAGGAAGAGAAGAGGGTCGACTTTTGTGCTCGCTCCCCCGCTCTCCCACTTTTCTTCCCTCCGCCTTTCTTGTCTCACCAAGCGAGAGAGGTGGGGTGAAAGCAAGCCAGAAGCAGCATCTCGGGCAGGCAATCCTTTTCCTAGAGCCATTCGCCTCAAGTCCCACTTTTCTTCTAGGTTCTAGTGAGGAAAACCTCTTTTTTAATTGCCAGCGTGTTAGCATGTATTAATAACCCAAAACAGGACCCTGAAACACCCAAGCCTCTGTTTGCTATTAGATTGGGGTTCTGTAGGAGAAAGAGTTGTTTGAATTAAATTAAATTCAGTCAATGCAATTCGATAGAAGCCATTGAGCACATGTGAGGTGGGAGGCCCTTTGCCAGGGGGTTGTTCATCTCTTTAATAGTATATATTAACTCTTGTCTATGTTCTGGGTATTTTGGGACTCAGAGATGACTTAAAAAGGGTTCCTGACCTAGAGAAATTCACAGACTGATAGGGGGGATGGACATAAACATAAGTAAATTCAATATTTCTCTATATAGTTTATATAGTGGCAGGTTGTTACTTCTACCGGAGAGAGGCAGATATGGTTTCTGGAGGAGAAAGGTTTTTGCCAGAGCAGGGAGGGAGGGGAACTCCAGAAGGAGGGAACAGCATGTGCCAAATGACTTGAAAGAGACTGACAAACTATGAGACTTCAAAGCCTATGGTCTGCTTAGATAGCTGAACCCTGAAATACTTGAGCAGAATATAAAAGGAGGGAGGTAGTGACGGAGGGTGGTGAGTGTGCAAAGGGAAGCTGAGGCCAGACTACAAGGAAAGTTACATACTCCACTATGCAAATTTAAGCTTCTGGGAATCACTGACAGTTTTAAGTAGGGTCAGGGTCAGATTTAGGTTTTAAAATGCTCTGATAGAATAATCATGATAAAAAGGATTAACATTCATCAGCTGTGGACTATTTGCTGGTTATCATGCACATTACATAGATGATCTCATTTAAACCTTGTAGCAATCCAAATATGGTAGATATTATTATGATTATTTATTATTATTATTTTATAGATGATGATACTGAGAACAAATCAAGGTAATGTAATTCATTTAATACCAAACAGCTAATAAATGGTGGAATCAACATTTCAACCCAGAATCTATCAACCTATCTGCTCTATGCTATTAAGCATAGACCCCAAGAGGAGGAACCAGAGAGAGTGAAAAGAACAAGGAAGAAGAAGGGATATCACAATACCCTAAGCAAAAGGAACTAAAGTCAGATAATGTATAGCATAGAGAGGAGGTGATAGACTAGTGCAAGATTTCAGAAATGTAATGGAGACATAAAATAGTTGGAAATATCAGGACTTGGAGACTTTTGAAAGGTGCCTAAAGAATTGTACATATGTTTACACATGTGTAGACCTTGACATTCTACATATACATCAATTTCATTTTCTCATTTGAGCCTCATGACAACCTTAAACACTATGGCCATGTCTTCTGGGACCGATGTTAATCATGTTTCTTAATTTTTTTTTATGTTTTCTAGGTGGTCATAAACCCCAATAATTCATTTTTAATAACTACCAGGATTTTATTTAGCAGTGTTTGCCAAAGGGTCAAGATTTTATTCTAGAATTAAGGAAGACTATTGGTGACTTTGCATACTTGAATTCTAATGTTTAGCATGCCCCAGTTGGGATCAGTTTCACTGAATTTCGCATTTAAATTATGCCTTCCACTTATATAGAAGGATACTACAAGAAGTCATAAAATACTCATGATCACATCTGTTATTGGGATACTATTGAGGATGGAGCCCACTGTACCACTCAGTATCATATGTGTGAAGACCTCTGGGAGAAAATTTTTCCCAGACCCTAGTACTCTGAAAAGTGTTTTGTTTCCTGAATCCTAAAATTCACTCACTTCCCTGTTTGCTTTGGTCACTGGGAATCTTAGAATTATTGGTACAATTCAGCTTTAATCATTATGTAAGATCTTAATGACCTGCATATTGATATATTATATTTCTCCCTGATGCCTTAGAATTCTAAATTTAATTTTCCTTTGTCACTAATTGAAAAACAGATATGTTGCACAAATATATATAGTGTGTAAGCTGCCTTGAATAATTTTCAGGACCAAATGGGAAAGAATAAATTCAAAATAATACCGAGAAATAACTAAAAAAATTTTTAAAATTTTAAACATCACAGATCCAGAAATAGTGCAGGATTTGCTATGGCTTGAAAAAGCCAACACTTATTTCCTCTTATGAAGTTCCACTTATGAAGTTGCTTGTTTTATCCCCAAACCAATCCTCTTAAATAAGACCTTCACCCCTTCAAGAATCAATTCAATTTCCTTTTTTTTTTTTTCTGTGAAAGCTGCTCCTGAGAGCCATTGGTCATCCTATTATCCTCTCCTGCTAACTCTTACTGAAACAAAAAATTATCATCCAGCTAGGATGGAAGTGTCTCAAGATCAAGAAACGTTACACATGTTACGAATATTCTTAGTGAATATGCTTACTGATAAGAATTTAGAGTAAGCAGCTTGGAATTGCTACTTTGAATTGGGATCAAACTTGAAAATGCTGGTTTCACTTAGTCTCGCTTGTTTATTTATTCTCGTAAATACTGAGTCCAGACAAATTATGTACAGGCTAAAGCTGGTTTTGATAAGCTGTATCAGAAATACTGTGTAGCTTTAATGTAGATGGCACACTTTAAGGGGAGGATTAATAGAAATTTTGTTAAAAATGATATAATAAACATTTTTATTTATTGTTTAAGAATATAACTAAAGTTTACCTTCATTCAGTCTTGCTTCAATCAAATTTATTGAGCATCTATTTTGTGCTCAACAAGTATGAGACTCTGCAGTCATAATTAATCTATTATTACCTGTCCTACAGTTGGCTTAAAATCTTATGTAAATGGATATATCAGGCTGGATATATGTGGAATGAAGGTGATAGTAATTGTTTGGAAATACTACAAAGCAGCTTCCTTCCCATGAGTGAGGATGAAATAAATGCCCACCCTAGCTATCTTCCATTCCCCAGAAATTGACTTCGGTATACAAAAATTAAGTATGTAATAAAATTAATGTTTCAAATTAGTGGATAAATGATAGTCTTTCCAATAAATATTAGCAAAATTATATCTTTGGAAAATAATAAATAGAAGAACTTTCTAACACTTTTGAGTTAAAGACTTAAAGGTACAAAATTAAACCATACTCTTCCCTGGGTGGCGCAGTGGTTGAGAGTCCGCCTGCCGATGCAGGGGACGCGGGTTCATGCCCCGGTCGGGGAAGATCCCACATGCCGCGGAGCGGCTGGGCCCGTGAGCCATGGCCGCTGGGCCTGCGCGTCCGGAGCCTGTGCTCCGCGACGGGAGACGCCACAACAGTGAGAGGCCCGCGTACCGCAAAAAAAAAAAAAAAAAAAAAAAAATTAAACCATAAAAATAAAAGATAGGTACCTATAATCTAACCATTCAGCATTTAATAAATGATTATTGAACATCTTTTCTCTTGGATGTATGCTTACAAAAGGAGAAAAATTAAGAGAAAATGTTGATAGAGGTGAATATATAATTTTAAAGTTATTTTTAAAACATATACTTGAAAAGTAAAGTAATTAATCATAATACTTGAGGTACTTCCATTAAAGTAGGAATAATTAACACTATAATAGAGGTATGATATTGCAATGAGACAATAAACTTTTTTAAAAAAATAGAAAAGGAAAAAGTTAAACTTTCCTTATTTCCACATGGTGAGTTTGTCTAGAGAGAAAATCCGATAAAGTCTCCAAATGTATAAGAATATAGTAAGAGAGTTAAACTAACCTTCTGACATCAAAATCAAATAACGTTTAAATACACGTTAGTAGTATTTTCATACACAGCAGTTACCAAAAAAAAAAAAAACAACCCATAATAGGAAAACGTATTCTATTACAGTAATAAAAAAAATTCTAATGTATCTAGGAATAACTGAAAAAAGTGTAAGAGCTTTATAGAGAATCTGTATAACATTATTGAAGGACATAAAATAAGACTTAGATAAGTGAAAAATGTGTGGCTGGGAAGATTCAATATGATAAAGCCATCCAAAAAAAAAAAAGACAATAAAATCTGCAAGAAAAAAAGAGAGAGTATATGGGGGCACTTGTCTTTGAGATATCAAGACTTATTGAGCTATTGAAATTGAAAGAGTTTGTGTTTAGTTTGGGATTCATGTAGAGATAGTAAAAAACAAAATAGCACAACCAAATAAAGAGCATAAAAATATTCCTCTATTTTAGGAAAACTGGGAAAGAATGAGCTATTCAATAAATGCTATGGTGACAATTTATTGTCTATAAAAGGGAAAAAAGTAGGTTTTTACCTAATTTCATGCATGAAAATGTATTACAGGTGGATACATAATTCAAACATAAATCAAAACTTCAAAACTTTAGGAAACCTGTATAGGAAATATATTTATGATTTTGGTGTAGAGAAAGATTTAAAGATAAACGAAAGTATAAACTATGAAGGGAAAAGTTAATAGCGATAATCACATAAAAATGTAACCTTTAAATCAAAGACCCTATTAATATAGTGAAAAGTCAAGTCACACACTGAAAGAAGGTGTTTTCAGCAAATTTAACTGCCTAAAGATTAGTATGAAGAATTTATCAAAAAGGAAAAATCTCCCACAAGTAAATAAAAGAGAAAGAAAATAAAGACAAATAGCCACTCTAAATGAGGAATTGCAAATTGAAACAATGATATGCCATTTCAAAAGTATCAGATATGAACAATTTAAGAATGTCAAATATTGGTTAAAGATGCTCATATACTTTCAGGAGGCATATAAATGGATCTGAATACTTTGTAAAGCAATCTGTGCATATCTGATAAAGTCAAAGACGCACATGCCATTTGACCCAGAATTTCTACCACTAGGAACACACCATAAAGATATGCTCGTGCAGTCTAAGAATGCTGATCGCAGCGTTGCTTTTAATAGTGTAAAACTGGCAACGACCTAAATATTTATTTATTGGTTGGGAATAAATAAATAAGCTATAGTTAACATAATGGAATGCAACACTCAAAATATATAAATATCTATATGCTTTTACACAGATAAATCTCAATATAAAACATTATGCAAAAACAAAACAATAAAAAGAGCTAGTATGGAATGAAATGAGTGTGATAACATTAAGTAAAGTTTAAAATATTTAAGTGCAAAAATCAGCATATATATTATTTTATGTGTATAGATATAGATTTGAGATAGGTAGATAATAGATAGATAGAAAAATAGACAGAGTTCTATTGTAAAAATAGACAACAATGATAGGAAGGGTACTAGGTTTTAGGATATAAAACATACTTCAACTGAATCTATAATACTTTATCCAAGAAAAAAAACATGATATGTTTTGATTAATGGGTGTTATTATTCTACTCTCTCTACATTTCTAGGTATTTGAAATATTTTATAAAAGCTAATTAAAACTAATAAGTGACAAACTTGGAAGATATATTTATAATTTATATTTTTTAAAATATTGATACACATCAATAAGAGAAAGAAATAAACCTAATAAGTAAATGTGCAAATGATTGTAACAGGCATCTCACAAAAGAAAGTTTCCAAAAGTTATATTAAAAATTTTCAACCTCAGTAGTAATCAAATTAATACAATATTTTAAAAAATATGAAGTACCAGTTTTATTCACTAGTTTGTTATTTTAAAAGGATTTAAACTCAAGCATCATGAATGCTGTAGAGAAATATAATTTCATACACTTTGGAGGCAGGATAAATTACCACAATCTATCTTAAGGATAGTTTGTAATACTAACAGTCATACAATATGCAATTTTCTGAATCTGTGGAATTTGTATTCTGTTTAATTGATCAGGGTTTCTGATTTAACCTAATATTATATATATATATATATAGTATCTTATATGAATGATATATGATATATGTATCATATATAATATATAAACTTAGTTATATATATATCACATTCAATTATATATAATAATTAATAATATATGTATACACTGTGAAATGCTTACCACAACCAAATTAACATATCCATCACCTCACATAGTTACTTTTGTGTGTATGTGTGTAAATTCCTCTAAATGAGGAATTGCAAATTAAAACAATGATATGCCATTTCAAACGTATCAGATATGAACAATTTAAGAATGTCAACTATTGGTTAGAGATGCTCATATACTTTCAGGAGGCATATAAATGGATCTGAATACTTTGTAAAGCACTGAAGATCACTTAAGAACACTTAAGATCTACTCTCTTAGCAGATTTCAAATATACAATACAATAATTATTAACTATAATCACCATGATATACATTAGATTCCCAGATCTTGCTCATCTTACAACTGGTGAAAGGGTACAAACTTTCATTCACTATATATTTTTATTACAATCACTATTAGTAAGGTTTGAATTTTGGTAAGGTAGCCACACTATTTTTGAAATACATATCCTTTGTTATGCTTTCACACTTTATTTTGTAGATTAAGTACTGTATTAATTTATTAAGAGTATAAAACCTGTGTAACTTTGTTATTACAGTAACTCTACTAATTAACTTTAGTATTTTTATCTGTGCTAATGGAAATAGTTTCATTTCATTTTTTTTTGCATATGTATTTATTCTCTAAAAGTTTATTATTTTCTTATAAAAAGGTCTTCTGTTTCAGGCTATATTAATAGCCAGTTATTTAACAGACCTTTAGCTGATAATATGAAAAATGTCTTTTTTTTTACTTTGTATTTTTCACCCTTCTTATTCATACATATATCATAATGTGGACTTCTGAGATTAAAATTGATATCATGTAATACAGCCAGGTACATTTTTATCTCTTTTTCATTTTACTTTTAATCATCATGCTATAACAATTTTAAAATTATTTTATCGAAAATAAATTCATATTTTATTCTTTTCTTATATTTATACTTCTTTTTAATTTCTTCTCAAATTACTATTTTCAATATTTCTACTATTTCCAATATTTCTTCTATTTCCAGTATTTTGAGTGACTACAAGGGTATTCTCTTCTTGTTTTAAACAGAATTCCTCCCAAATAAATATTAGATTTCTTGTTTAAAAATATACAATCTGGGGCTTCCCTGGTGGCGCAGTGGTTGAGAGTCCGCCTGCCGATGCAGGGGATGCGGGTTTGTGCCCCGGTCCGGGAAGATCCCACATGCCGCGGAGCGGCTGGGCCCGTGAGCCATGGCCGCTGAGCCTGCGCGTCCGGAGCCTGTGCTCCGCAACGGGAGAGGCCACAACAGTGAGAGGCCCGCGTACCGCAAAACAAAACAAAACAAAACAAAAAAAAGAATCTGTGCTTCCCTGGTGGCGCAGTGGTTGAGAGTCCGCCTGCCGATGCAGGGGACACGGGTTCGTGCCCCGGTTCGGGAGGATCCCACATGCCGCGGAGCGGCTGGGCCCGTGAGTCATGGCTGCTGAGCCTGCGCGTCCGGAGCCTGTGCTCCGCAACGGGAGAGGCCGCGGCAGTGAGAGGCCCCCGTACCGCAAAAAAAGAAAAAAAAGAAAGAAAAAATATACAATCTTACTAATAAAGTTGTTCCAAGTTATTGCTTTTATTAAAAATACCAATTTTATATGTTTTAGTAAGAAGAGTTAACATTTCTATAGGCTTATTACTTACCAATCCTATTTTAAACACTTGACATTTTTAGTGTTTATAATACCTTATAAGGTAGTGATACTATAATTAGTTCTGTTTTACAGATGAAGTCACTGAGACACAGAAAGTTCATTAATACATCCAAGATCAAACAATGAAATGTTAAAGACAGAATTCAAATTTATGTAGTCTAAAGACAATCTATACTCTTTACCAGTACACTATTAATTATAAAAAATATTACCACTATAAAATACTTTTTTAACCTCTATTGATATAATTACATGATTTTTGCAAATTCTCATATGTAATTAAGTGCATTTAGGGTTTATCCTATGACATGAGTGATTTACATTTTTAGAACAAGCCAGAATTAGGGATATTTTTTTCTTTAAGCACAACAGACCTATGCTCCCCAAGTGGAATGTTGTAAAGAGTCACTCTAAAAACTGGAAGTGCTTGGCATGTTGTGACATCTGGCTGACCAATGTGGACCTCTGGGTAGAAGAAAATCAAACAGAATGACTATTCAGGTTGCTACCAAGGAGATACTGCTTTAGACAGTCATTTAAAATGTTGCCATTCATAATAACTCTGTTAATATGTAGAGATTCTGTTGTTATTTTTTTAGTAGGAACTATTTATACTTTTCATCTTACTTATTTCATAGACTAAATTTTTAGTACCTGGAATTAACTGAAGGACAAAAGCCAGGCTATTACCCAGGTGAACAGTTTTCTATCTAAACATATAGCCTTAGGGCTCATTCATTTACTCAAAAATATTTTTAGAATTATAAAACAAGGGCTTCCCTGGTGGCGCAGTGGTTAAGAATCCGCCTGCCAATGCAGGGGACATGGGTTCGATTCCTGGTCCAGGAAGATCCCACATGCTGCAGATCAACTAAGCCCGTGCGCCACAACTACTGAACCTGCACTCTAGAGCCCGCGAGCCACAACTACTGAGCCCGTACGCCACAGCTACTGAAGCCCCCATGCCTACAGCCGGTGATCCACAACAAGAGAAGCCACCACAATGAGAAGCTTTTGCACCGTAATGAAGAGCAACCCCTGCTCGCTGCAACTAGAGAAAGCCCATGTGCAGCAATGAAGACCCAACATAGCCAAAAATAAATAAAATTTTAAAAAATTATAAAACAATAAAAGATAAAAACTAACAAGGTAAACAAGGCTTCCCATGTGAATTACTATAAATGAGAAAAGAGCATTCCATACTACCCTGTAGTGTTAGAGAATTGAAACTTTCTGCTAGACCTTGAATTCACTGAGTTAAGCGCATGGGAGAAGTTGGGGCAGGTGGAAAACACAAGCAAAGGCTTCAGGTTACACAGTTTATGGCAATAAAGGAACTGGTGGTATTTCGGGGAGAATTGAACATTGTGGTGAGATGAGTGGAGTAACGGGAGGAAGAATGAAGGGAGGAAGGGGAGGAAGAACAGGAATGAGACCAGAAAAGGAAAGGAGATATGGTTGGGAAATAAAACTGTATTTTTCTGCCCCATATTAAATACACTCACCATTACTAAATGGAGATCAAAACATTACTAACATATTTTTATTTTGTTGTTATCAAAATTCTTCCAATTATTTTAAGAGGAATTTGAAGGAAAATTGGGAAAACCTAGACATTTGGACTGATCTTAGAATGATACAGAGACAGTGTAATTTGTTAATTAAAGAATTAATCATTTTCTGAGTGAAGAAGCCAAATTTACAAAACCACTCTCCCTCTTGGAGATAAAATCTAAATCATCCAACATTTTAAGCAACAAAATGTTTTCTTCAGTCAAAAGTCACTTGTACTCTCTGCTAAAGCTGAATAAATATGGGGTGGAATATCTGGAAGTTGCAGGGCTCCTTCACTTCCTATAATCAGAAATGTATTAACCATAGACATGGAATGGTTCTAATGTGGGTTTAAGAAATGAAATACTATTTAATATGGACCCTCACATATAACTGTGGCTAGATAATCAAAGGTCAGCCGATCTTTAAGGAAAGCAACATCATGAAGTAAAAGGAATAAATTCCACAAGCAGAAAACTAAATCCTAATGGAAAGTAAAACTACTTTAAAGTAAATATAATAGCTTGAAAAAGATTTAAGTATAGACAGAATACCCAATAAAATGAATAAACTGTTAGGCAAAAACAAAGGTCCATAATAACAACAAAAATAAAAAACTGGGGCTCTAGGCATTTGAAATGTAATTGCAAATTTTAAAAGAAAATTTGATAGACGAATGACACAACTGAAGATTTTATTAGTGAGTCAGATAACAGAATCAAGTAATTATCAAGATTGCATTGCAAAAAGACAAAGAGTCATTGAAAAGAGATTCAGAAGTTACATAAGGAAAGAACAGAGGGAAAGAAGAACAAATAGTAAAAGAAATAACAATGTCCCAGAAGTGACAAAAGTTACTAGTTTTATAATTGAACAAGCTCATTAAATGTTAAACAGCATTAATCAGTATATTCTGGTATATTTTCAGAGCATCTTGGATAAATTCAAGATTGTCTTAAGAAAAACCATATTATTTTCATGGAAAAGAAAATAATTTGTCATTCTTATCAGCATATTTAGTACCAGAAATTCTTTATTTAACAAGAGAAAAACAAAGTTTATTAACCTGTACATCTGAAATTATTATCAACAAATTTAGTACCAGAAATCAATGAAGCAATGTTTTTAAAATTCTGAGTGAAAATGATTTTCAAGTGCTAATTCTGTACTCTCACAAACTAGCATTCAGTTGTGTTGACAATATAAAGCCATTTTTAGACATAAAAGGACTGAGAAAAGTTTGCCCCCTACAGATCCTTTTGGCAAGCATTACCTAAGGAATACTACAGCAAAACAAAACATCAATACAAAAAAGAGGAAATTAAGACAAAATTAAGTGATATGCAAATAAACCAATAAACTAAGTTATTCCTTAATTTTTCAGTTAAATGCAGTGAAATTGAAAGCAATTGTTAAGCAATTATTCTGAAGCTATAGGCAAAAAGTACAGAAATTAAACATTTATGAGTTAGAGGAGGTGCCATGACGTTGACTGGTTGTGATGAAATAAGAAGGAACAGATATTTTGAATAAGCCATACTTCTTTTAAAAATTATGAATTGGGCTTCCCGTGTGGTGCAGTGGTTGGGAGTCTGCCTGCCGGTGCAGGGGACACGGGTTTGTGCCACGGTCGGGGGGGATCCCGCATGCCGCGGAGCGGCTGGGCCCGTGAGCCATGGCCGCTGGGCCTGCGCGTCCGGAGCCTGTGCTGCACGGCGGGAGAGGCTGCGGCAGTGGGAGGCCCGCATACCGCAAAAAAAAAAAAAAAAAAAAAAAAAAATTATGAATTAAAACAAGCTACAATTTATTTAACGCTTACTACATGTTTATCACTGCTGTAAGTCTTTTATTAAGTCATTTATACCTAACATCTTTAAACTCTAGCAATATTGTCTTCATTTCAGATTTCTTTAAAGGAAGAACAGATGCGAAAAGCAACTTGCTGTTGGTCACACAGCTTAGGTATGACAGAGCCAGGGTTCAAGCTCACAAAGTCAAAATCTAAAGCCAGTATTATCAACTACTATGCTACAGTGCTTCTGATGGAGAAAAGGTGGAGCATAGACAGTGAAATATCCAAAAGTTGGTGAACAGATAATGAAGAATTTCCCCAGAAGACAAGCAGTAACTAAGGTAGTAGTTGAGTAATAATGAGGGTAGGACATCTGAGATAAGACCGCATATGACTGAATATCTACGCACCTGCAGAGAAGCTAAAAATACAACCATACTGTGGGCTGCCATGAATGCCTTCCACTTCCAAGTTCATCATGATATCTGCTATCACTAGTGGTTTCAGCATTTCCTGTGTGTCCACATGACCCAGTATTGTGGCTGGGGTTTCTGTGTTCATCACTATGATATCCATTCTTACAATAAAGCCACTCAATCAAAGCTCTATGAGGAAAAGAAGCTTTTTCTTTAATTCACCAATGCATATCCCTTATCTAGAATTTTGTCTGACACAAAGTATGTATACAATAAATATTTGCTGAATGAATGGATAAATTCAACAATATTTATCTAATGTCTAATATGATCCAAGTACTATTCTAAATACTGAGTATACAGCTCTGAACAAAACAGATAAAAATACACCCTTGCCATCATGGAGTTTATATTCTGGTGAGGGAAATGGACCATAAGCAAATATGTAAAGTACACTGTATATTTAGACAGTTACAGGAGAAAAAAATTGTAAACCAGGGAATGAAAACCTGAGAAGGGATGTGTTTGCTGAAATGTTAGAAATGGTCAGGCAGGCAGACCGCATTGAAAAGATGACATTTGAGTAAAGAGCTACAGATAGAGACAGAGCGAGCCATGTAGATCTAGTGAGGACAACCCTTTCCAACAGAGAACAGAAAGTGTAAAGATCCTGAAGTGGAAGTGTGTCTGGTGTGTTTCAGGAGGCCAGTGTTGCTAGAGCACAGTGAGAGGCAGGAAAAGCAACCGGAGGTGGGTTAGTTACAGGATATATTCTGAGTAAGATGGAAAGCCTGTGGAAGAATATGATGTGGGGAATAACACAGTCCGACTTGCTTTTTAACAAAATCACTCTAGCTACTCTGGAATACAGGCTTCTGGAGAGTAGGGGGGGAAGGAGTTATATCACTAATCCAGGTGAAAAAATTATGATAGGGGTGGTGGTGATGAGAAGTGGTTATATTCTAGATACATTTTGAAGCTAGTGTTAACAGAACTTGCTGACTGGATATGGTGTGTGAGGGAAAGAGAGGAATTAAGGATGACTCCAAAGTCTCTGAGCTGAGCGGATAGAAGAGTTCTCATTGTCCGAGACAGGGACTGTGTTGAAGGACAGTTTGGGAATGGGGGTTTGTGTCCTAAGTCAGTTTGGGACAGGCTAACTTTCATCTATTTGGATGACTTCATGTCAAGGAAGAAGTCTTGGCTGGATGTGTAAAGTTGAAAGCCATCAACATGTAGACAATATTTGTTATGGACTTAATTGTGTGCTCCCCCAACATTTTTATGTTGTGGCCCTACCCTCAATGGGACTGTATTTGGAGATAGGCCCAGTACTTTAAGGAGTAAATCAACGTTAAATGAGTTTATAAAAGTGGGGCCCTAACCTTACAGGACTGGTGTCCTTATAAGAAGAGGAAGAGACACCAGGAGTTCACACACAAAGGCCAGGTGAGGACACAGCAAGGAGTCAGCCATCTGGAAGCCAAGGAGAGGGGCTTCAGGAGAAACTAAACTTGCAAACACCTTGATCTGGAACTTCCAGATCCATAACCATGAAAAAATAAATTTCTGTTGTTTAAGTCACCCAGTCTGTGATATTTTGTTACGGCAATCTTAGCAAACTAAGATGACATTTAATGCCGTGGATTGCATAATTTCACCAACATTGTGAGTATAGTAGAAAAGGAAGAAATTCAAGGTCCCCTGGGGCTTTTCAATCTTTTGAGTTTGAGGTAGATGGAAAGGAACTAGAAAAAGAGACTAAGAAGGAACAGCAGGTAGGAAGAAAACCAGAAGAATTTGGTGTCCTGAGAGCCAAGGTAGGAAAGTATGTCAAGGAAAAAGAAATGATTAACAGTATCAGTTACTGCTAACCAACATGAGGCCACAACCAATCTTTCATTAGTCAGATGAGAAATGCATTTTTTTCCCCAAAATTAGTGAATTTTGAGGTCTGTTTCAAATTATTTTGATTCAATCTAATTAATATTTTAAAGCTAAACCAATATCAGAATGGAAAGTCTTAAAATTTTCTTTTCAGAGAAAATAAATTTTCCTTTTTAAAAGTTAGTGATGTGTATAAATTTTATAAATTGACAGTAAAGAGCCAAAAGATGAAGAAAATTCATATTCTAAAATTGTAAATATCCAGTATTAGCACATTATCTTGTTGTGGCATTTGTTTCATTGCTAAAAGCTAGAAACAATAAAAATTCAATAATTGGGCTTCCCTGGTGGCACAGTGGTTGAGAGTCCGCCTGCCGATGCAGGAGACACGGATTCGTGCCCCGGTCTGGGAGGATCCCACATACCGCAGAGCGGCTGGGCCCGTGAGCCGTGGCCGCTGGGCCTGCGCGTCCGGAGCCTGTGCTCCGCAACGGGAGAGGCCACAACAGTGAGAGGCCCGCGTACGGCAAAAAAAAAAAAAAAAAAAATTCAATAATTGATTACATGAAAAGTGGTTCTTTGTTAAAGAGGAAAAGGCAACTTATATTTATAACAGGAAAAATAAAGGTATGGGTAAAAAATAGGGAAAGTGGTAAGAGATTCCATTTTGAAAAAGTCAATAATTAAAACCTGAACTTAACAACAAATTAATTACTTCAGTTCTGAGAGAGAATAAGTAGTTATTCCAACCTTATTTTAGCCTCTCATTAGCAATCTATGATGAATATACACAGGGCCCTAAAGCAGTGTTAATATAGCAGTGTGCAAACGTTTGATTTAGAGTTTAGTCAGGTGCTATGCATGAAATAATCACAAAGGTATTAAGTCATCAAGACGTTAAGTATCTTGCCAATATTCCACAGAGTTAATAGCCAAACAGAAGTCAGTGTGTATGTGTGTGCACGTGTGTGTGTCTGTGTAAGGAATACATTATTAGATTTTAAAGTTTTTTATTTTTGCTATTTATAGATACTCTTTCCTATTTTATTTATTCATATTCCTTTTTGCTTCCAGTTGTTTCTTATTTATTTCTTTGTATTTAGCCCTTATGTGGTTTCCTACAGTGGTTTTCAAAGTACAATTCTCCTAAAAGGCTATCTCATATTTCCTCAATATTTCCCTGAAGTAATACTGTATGCAGTATTCACTTAAGAAAATGTTCATTTTTTATTTTCCCAAGAGTTTGAGTAAATGCATGAATAATGCAACCATCAGCAAAGCATCATACTTATGAAAGTATTATGGAAGGTGTGCATAATATTAAGTAGTTGCCAGAGTCATGAAACTTTTCTCTGACAGTTATGTCATATTTAGAGCATGATGTCAAATACTCCTTTAGACTCGTTGTATGCTAACACCAGCAGGGAGTTTAACAATCCGACCCAAAACTCTGTTTTTAAGGTGAGAAATAGTAAGATATATAGCAACTATATGATATGCAGAAGGCATCTATTAACTTACAGACCTAGAATTCCATTCCAGGTCATTTAACTCCAATCATCACTCTTTCCAAACATCTCATTATCCTTTCTTCAGTTAAAAAATAGTACTAATTTTGGTGCTACTCAAACTGCTTTTAAAACAGTCTATGCTGTTTACTAAGAATTAAATTTTCTAATAATAGCAAGTTGGATATTTTAGCACCTAGTTTAAAAACTGATTCTACTCTCACATCATATCGACCAAGGAACATCATTTTGTTCATTAAATTGTCTGCATAATAGAAATTTTGTCACCTAGGGGATGGTAAAGAACATTTCTGGATTTGATTTTCCTTTTTTTAAGAAAATTGTTAAGCAATTTTATAATTCACTATGTGTCATTATGTCATTTTAACGATCAATTCAAATGATCATGGTTTTCCAAAAATTGCTATTAAGTCATTATTAAAAGAGCTTGAACATTTGTAATGATGTAGAAAAAATAATAGAGATAATAGGCTTGGCTTTTCACTCAATACCCAATAATATGAACTTTTATAGGGCAAAATATGAAGCATTTTAAAAGAATCTTGGCTTTTTCAGCCTGGTTCATATTTTATGGAAGGCAACATGCTACATTTGGGGACATAGGGAATCACAACCCTATCTTTTGCCTATATTATTTATATTGTTTTTTCCTTCATTGAACTCCTCCTCCATTACCATGTACTTGATATTTAATTAATGATGAACAGTTCCCATTTTCTGTATAAACAGCAGCAAGACTTTTACATGCTGGATTCTATCACTGCAGTGCTTTTCTGCCCATCTCATCCTGGAGAATAGCAAGATGTAATTCTCCCTAGTACTCCTCCAGCTGCTGTAGTATTTGGTTAAAACCTCTATTTGAATATTTTTGCCATAGCTCTATAGTTAGCTGGATATATTTTTTCCCTGCTAGGTTGTGTCCTCTAGGAAAAATATTGTGATAGTATATAGCAAGAAATCCTGGTATTGATACATTGTAGGAGATCAAAAATATGTCAAATAAATGAAGAATGGAATGAATAAAAAAGATAAGAAAGGGCCATATGAATGAATAGAAAAATCTTAATGAATTGTCTTGTTAATCAGAGAGAGTAAACATATTGCAAAACTAACTGATGCCTATTCCTGGCTTGTATAGTACACTGATAAACAGCAGACAAATCTCCACAAATTAAAGCAGACAATTAATGGCAGCACTTTCTAACTAATGCTCTGAAACCGTTTGTTGTTGTTTTTCGTAACTCAGGAGTGACTGTGACATGTCCCAAGCAATACAATGTCATGAAGAATGTTATGGGTTACTTTTTGGCCAAGATGATTAAATATCTAGTGTGCTTTCCTTTCTTTTCCTCTTCCTCCCACTTCAAAGAGGCTAGAAAAACAGAAGTCTAAGATAGAGGAGCCACAGGATGGAAGAGGCTCAGATCCCTGAGTCAGTACCTGGAGGAAATCTACTCAGAATTTAAATGAGTAAACAACATTGGACCTTACATGAGGGAGAAGTAAACTTTTAGCTTATTATGCTGTGTATTGTTTGTTATAGAAGGTAGGGTTAATTACCATGACAATGTATAAAAATGAGTAATCTCAAAAACATAATGTTAGTATAAAAAGCGAATTGCAGGGGCTTCCCTGGTGGCGCAGTGGTTGAGAGTCTGCCTGCCGATGCAGGGGACACGGGTTTGTGCTCCGGTCTGGGAAGATCCCACATGCCGCGGAGCGGCTGGGCCCGTGAGCCATGGCTGCTGGGCCTGTGTGTCCGAAGCCTGTGCTCTGCCACAGGAGAGGCCGCAACAGTGAGAGGTCCGCGTACCGCAAAAAAAAAAAAAAAAAAAGCAAATTGCATACTATATATATAAAAATATTAAAAGCATGATAAATAATGTTATTTTGTATACATATGCAATAGTAATACACAAGTATGCATGGAAAGAGAACTACATTTAAGATGGAAGAACAGTTGTAGTGGCGTACTCAGGAAGTTTCAACTGTTTCTGTAATGTTTTGATTTTATCAAACAAGATCTGAATCAATTTTGACAAAATGTTAGAATTTAATAGAGCTGAGTGTGAAGCGGTGGATGTTTGTTATATGATTTTTTGATGATTTTTTTCCTGTATTTTGAAATATCCAAAAATCAACTTTTAATGATTGGGAGGAGTTCAGAGAGAAGTCTATAAATCATGAAGAGTTGGGGAGAAAATTTGTACATATTCATCAAGCATATAAGATGTAAACACAAATCATAAAACTTGAAAAAAAGGATGTCTTTTCTCTTAATGGAGAAATATATTTTACTTAGAAAGTATAAACGTATGAGCTGTCCCAGAGTTGGAACAGTTTAAAGATACAAAGTGAAGCAGGGATTAGTCCAATTCAGAAATCCCAGCACAAGTTGGAACATACTCACCACAGAGAAGAGGTATGCATGCCCCAAACAGATCTCCCTGGGAACAGCCTGGCCCTGGCGTCTGGGACGTCTCTGCTTTCCAGTCAAGCATGATCATTTGGCCCCATCTACGACCTACTCTCACCATTCCTGCACCTAGTTTTTAGCCCCAGGCAAGCTGCACACAATGCAGATGTCCTTGGCTCAGCCCCACATCTGTCTTGCTGCCAGTTTTCTTAGTATTTGCTGCCCAGGCAGTTCACAGCTGGGCTGAGTGCCTATTGCAGCCCCCTCAGTCCAGGGCAGGACCACAGTTGCAGGCTTGGTGTGTGTCTGCACAAACAAGCAAGAAAAGAGGACCTCGATCACATCTCTGGGTTTATTCCTGCAGCAGCAATGGATAAAGCTGTGTTGGTTCACAAACTGGCCCCCTTACAAGGAGGGCAAGGAGAGGCTCAAGAAAAAGGCAGAGTGCTCCAGATTGGTAGGTGGCAGTGCTAATAAGCGAGGGAACTTACATGCGAGGCTCGTCTTGGGTGCTGCAAGATGAGTAGATCTCTGCACATGACCCCCAGAATCTTAAAACTTTATACAGAGGTCTTAACAGGGTTCAGTCACGTATTCCATCCAAATGGTCTCAACAACCCCTTACTCTCTCAAGCCTATGTCACTGAAACAGCTCCCAGTGTGTCCACAGTGGGCAGAATGTACATTTCAAGGACAGGGAAGGGGGGAGAAGCCCGGGTCAACTAGCAGTCCTGTCCTCTCCATGACCTCCTCCAACAAACTGGAAAGTCTTTGAAGTTTGCCCAAGCCTCCTGCATCTTCTTTTGGAAGCTTTCCCCACTCTTACATTTCCTTTCATTTTTTTAGGTGCCTCAGCCACCTTTGAACTCCATTCACCACTGAAACTGCAAATTGTCTAAAGCCCTCATTTTCACTTTGACTAAAACTTATTCACACCAATATGTTAACTCCCTAATGTTTTAACACTTTTAAACTTTTGACCTCTAGCTGTAGAAAGACTTTCTCTCCATCAGTGGCAATGAGTTAAAAAAAAAGTGTCAGTTTCAAAAATTGAATATGTTAGTTATTAATATAAAAATTGAATATGTTAGTTATTAATTAGCTGACACTTTGTTAGTGCTCACTGTTCCAGGCACTCTTTGAAATGTTTTAACATGTATTAACACATATTTAATCCTTGTTAGCAATTCTATAAAATGGCACTGTCGTTATCCTTATCTTGCAAATAATGAGTACAGAAGCCCAGAGTAGTGAAGCAACGTTCCCAAGGTCAAACAGGTAAGCAATGGGGGAGCCAGGATTAGAAGAGATCAGATATTAATATTGCAGCTTTGGGGAAGAAGAAACAGGAACTTTGCTACATAAAAATATAACATGGTGATGCATGATAATTTCACCACAATAAATGGTGTGAGGGAAATAAGCCAATATTTCAATTGATTAGTTAACTTATACTAACAAAATAATTTCTTCATTGCTTATCACATTTCCTTCGTTAGTATGCAAAACAATGATTGCTGTGTAATCATTAAAGGAACACTGGAGTAGGAGACAGGGAATTGATCTAGATAATTTTAGAAGTTCTTTCTGCTCTAATAGTCTGTGAAAGGGTCCTGTTAGTTTTTTGGCTATGTTTTATTATAGTTTTGTTGCTCTGATAACATAATCAGCTGATCACATCTTACACATTTAAAAAAAAAGAAAGCTTTTGCCCCTAATGTCTACTGTTCAGTGTCTTAGTTTTGAGCCCTATTATTGAGCCCTATTATTGAGCCCTATTATTCAGCCCTATTACTCATGAGTCTAGATACCTGTTGAACAGTCATTCCACTTCAGACAGGGACTCCAGTGCTGATTCAGCTCTGGAAATGTTAGTGTGTATTCAGATGAGAGGCATCTGGGGTCCAGTGGAAAGGGCTAAGAATAGCCCACTTGGCAGCAGTGAGGTGGCAAAGCTTAGAAGACACTGGGAAGTGGAAACAGGCTTGGGACAGAGATGGAAAGAAAAACCCAGATAGCAGGAGGAGGACATGAACATCAGGAAGTGTAAACAACAAATTGGTCTCAGTGAAGACTAATAACAAGCATCGTAGTGAAACCTAACATCAAGAAGAGTGTGTTCACACAAACGATCAGGGCACGTCCTTGTGAGGCTGAAAGAGAAGCAGCATCAAATGTCCAAGTTGACATGCTGAGAGTTGTACCAGGGAAATCTATAAATAGGGGAACTCCAGCCCAGGAATCTGGAAATTATGCATGGGGGGATTCTACTCCCTGGACAAGGAGAATAAGAACAGGACTCAGGTTCTAGTCTACGCTACTAGTGAGAGATTGAGGCTCAGAGAATAAGGCAGAACTTGGGAGTAAGTTCAGAGTCATATAAACTGCGTGGTAAGTTGAAGCCTGGTCCCAGAGTGTTCTGATGGAGCTCCTTACATGAACCTTGCCTCAGATATTCTTTCAAAGGAGAGATTTTCAACCTCATCAGTACTTTCAGACCTAAGCACTCCTTTTTCTTCTAGTTCCTCATGTGAGAGCCCAGCAAGAGTTTATTTTTGTTGCAGCCATTATGTCAGAGGAAGGAATGTGAACCTGATGCTTGCAAGGTTTATGGAAGAGAAATGCCAATGCACTTCCTGCTATATTGCCTTGCTACTTATGAAAGGGAGGTTGAGACAGAGTGTACCACTCATTGAGAAAGCTTCCTTGAGTATGCACCAAATCTCAGACTAAAAATTTGGAATCGAACAGCCACATTTATCCAGAGGTAAGCAGAAGCCTGGTTAAAGTGTCAGCAGTAGCAGCCACATAATTCTTGGTTTACCTGCAAGGGCTTGGGCAGCCCATCCAAATGTCTTGTTTTGAGAGCTACTAGGCAAATTATTTTTTAAAGAAGGTTTTAAAGGACACACATCTATTTTTTAAAAAATATACTGAATTTGGATTAAACCTACAGTATCTTAACAACTTCGGTTTTACTTTCTTTCTGGTCCATCCTGGAGACCACCCATCTTCTCTTATATCAACCTGTCTCTGTCAATACATGATGTTTTTAATTCACTTGTTCTTATCCAGCGGACCAACCCTGAAACCCTCTAACTTAAATCACCTCAACTAATTAACTTCCATTTCTACAGTCAAATTACAGAGCACAATTAGTGACAAGCCATAATTATGTGGATTGGTATGCTTACTGACATATGACCTCTGACATAATCTGGACCATCAGGGCCACTCATCTTATATGTCTCTTGTTAATCTTAGTAGATGGTGTTGATTAATAGTGTTGAGTACATTAGCTTTAGGTGTTATTCCTTAAAATTATATAAATAAACCATAGAGTAAGTACATTATATTAATGGTATTTTTTAAATTCCAGCTGTAAGGAAAAATATTTTATTTTTTCCCAAATGATAGTCCATATCAGAAGTTTAAAAGTTTCCATTCTTTTCGTTCTAACATAAGCTTTCTACTCACCTCTTTGTACAATCTCATCTACTCACATGGCTACAATCTCATCTACTCACATGGCTTTATTTACCACTTAAAATCTCCAACGTATATTTTAGGCTCAGAACACTGTTCTGAACTTAAGTGACGATTGGATCCCCTTGGATGTCTTGTAGTTGTTATCTCCAGTTTCCTGCCCTCCCACCTCCCGTGTTCTGTATTAAGCAGCACACCCCAGCATTAACCAAGACAAGAATCTGGGAGTCATTTCTTGTCACCAACAAATGCTAACAGTGCCTATCCTGCCACCTAATATTTCTCTAATCTTTCCACTTATTTCCAGCCTCAATTCCCATTCCACTGTTCTAGTTCAGAAAACAAGCCTCATCTATAATATTGCAAGCACCCCCTAATTGGCCTCCTTGCCTCTAGAGCTTCCTTGCTCCACACCATTCTTCACCCAGGCTAACTCTCCTCACCTCCCATCACCATAGTCACAACCAGAATGACCTTTTCAAAACGCAAATTTGATTATATCAATCCCGAGATAAATTCCTTTAATGCTTTCCCAATGCTGTTAGGATATGAATACCTTAGGACAGCTTAAGTCTTTCCATGACCTGGATCCTGCCCATCTCTCTGGCTTCTTGTTCCATCTCCCTCAATTTTTCTCCTTTCTCTAGAAGGAGTTTCTTGTTATCTATTCGTTATTAACTTCTAGCGTAACTTCACAACGGTCAAAGAGTACAGTTGGCATGATTTCAGTCCCTTGACATTTGTTTTGATTTGCTTTAAACCGCAGCATGTGGTCACTTGGGGCAATGTCCCATGTCATTTGAAAAGAATACATACTTTGCAGTTGTTAGGTGGAGCAGTTCCCTATGTTTATAAGGTCCAGTTTTTTAACTGTGCTGTTAAAATCATCTATATGTTTACTACGTATGTTGTCTGTTTGTTCCATTATTTTTCAAGAGAAGTATGTTAAAAACTCCCACTATAATTGGATCTTAGTTTTGTCAATCCTATAGTGTTTTTTAAGGCTATAAATTGAAGTGCAAACAAATTCAGAATTATTATATCATTCTGGTGTATATATGTCTTTTTCAATATGAAGCATCCACCTTTTTCTCTAATGATGATCCTTGGAGATTGTTTCCTTTATCTGATACTATGACATGTGAAAATATGGGGGTATACTTTACCTAAAAATTATTTGTGTTCTTTTTTAAAAAAATTTTTTTTAATTAATTTATTTTATTTATTTATTTTTGGCTGTGTTGGGTCTTCATTGCCGTGCACAGGCCTTCTCTAGCTGTGGCGAGCAGGGGCTACTCTTCATTGTGGTGCACGGGCTTCTCATTGCACTGTCTCTTCTTGTTGCAGAGCACAGGCTATAGGCATGCGGACTTCAGTAGTTGTCGCGTGTGGGCTCAGTAGTTGTGGCTCGCAGGCTCTAGAGCGCAGGCTCAGTTGTTGTGGCACACGGGCTTAGTTGCTCCACGGCATGTGGGATCTTCCTGGACCAGGGCTCAAACCCATGTCCCCTGCACTGGCAGGTGGATTCTTAACCACTGCGCCACCAGGGAAGCCCTGTGTTCTTACTTTTAAAGTTAGTCTTTTTTAAGTGACATACACTTAAGCTTTATTTTTGCTATTCAGTCTGGCAACCTTTGTCTTTTAATTGCAATATTTACTTTTAAATTTAATGTAAATATTGGAATATTGGGTTTAAATCCATCATCTTACTACCTTTTCTATTTGTCCCACTTATTCTATGTTTCTGCTTGGATTCACATATTGCAATATTTTGTGTTACAAGCAAAGTCAAATATGTTGAAAACAGCATGTTAATTAAAGAACCTTATGCAAAACACAGATATAATACTTTTCAATGCTTAGCCTTTACAATGCCTTATTTTAGAAGCAGTTTGCCTACAGGACACATTCTTTATCATAATTAAAGTCATTGTAATCAAAACCAAGTGAAGCAATTTGATTTTGGAGTGATTTTGTATTCACGACGTAAGACAAAGTATAGAGGTGGTAGATGTACCAGACCCATAAAAGTACAGAGTTCTATCTTTATGATTATTACAAGGTAATTTTTATACATTTTTACTGCAAACTTTGTGGGGTTATACACTCTGGAATAATGAAATAAATTATACTATGTTAAATATCTTTTCCAAGAGCCAGACTCTTTCAGTATAATATAATGAGGGGGCTGTTTGTGAGGGTTAGCAAGCCTTATGAAATTTCTGGAAGCCAATCCTAACCTAAAATCAAAATGTATTGTCATTATTTGATATGGAAGGGAATAGCAATAACACACCTTTTATTATAATTTTGTTGTAAACAACTCAGTTGAAAGGATTCCATTTCAAAGAAAAATAGTTTGATTATAGCAAGCAAGGAGAAAACAAAAAGAAATCATTGCTTCTTCATTAGATGACTTGAAAAAATGTATCAACATTTCCCCAAATCAGATACTTAAAAGTTTCAAACAAATTTTTTAAAAAAGAGCAAGAAGAAAGGAAAGAAGAGAATCTTTATACTCTTAGAAAGGGCTAAAATGCTGAGAGTTGGCTGTAAATAAGTTGAGTAGAGGGCAAATTAAATGCAGACATTGCTTAACTGAGCTCCATATGCTGCAGCTCGCCTACCTTAAGATTTAGGTAAGGAGATTTGACAGGCATCTCAGAGTCATTGGTTCCTAATTTTAGAGAATTTGCAGAGGGAGAAGCAATGTTCTCTGTGACAGAAAAAAAAAAGGCATTTTTAGTCCTTGTATCTTCAGAAAGCCTTTTAAAAAGCTGACTGTAAGTTAAGATAGATCACTGATAGTCTCTACTTTATGAGTACTGAATGTTTGCACTGCTTCACTGCTTTCACTTGAATTCCTCTTTCTTTTAGTATCAAAGGGTTCCTTTCCAGAGACTGTGCTCAAATCACATTGGCTATGTTTTCAGCATTCACCAGATTCAAAATTTTACTGGATGGTTATTCTTCACCAAGAACCACTTTTTTTTTTTCTTTTAATCAGTTGGGGAGAGTTTCTGGCTGTGGGACATTAACCTCTGGAACAAAGAAGCCAGGTGGTGTTTGGCCTCAGCCCAGGACTGCCCTTGGCTTGGACTAGCCAAGGGACTGGCTCTACCTGCTTCCTGGCCTCTCAGCATCCACTATTTATATTTATGCCTTAGCAGAAATTACAAATAACTACATGCCAGACTCCGTGGGAAATGCAAAATTATGGAAACTATAAATGTTAAGCCTGAAAATGCCAAAACCTTTTTTTCCCTGGAAGTATAATTTCTAAAGCTGAAAAAAAACTGGATGATATGGCATCAAATACATATTCACAGAAGAAAACTAGTTCTGGATTTTAAGCAGCATATCTTATTAAACACACATTCCAGGGCTTCCCTGGTGGCGCAGTGGTTGAGAGTTCGCCTGCCGATGCAGGGGACGCGGGTTCGTGCCCCGGTCCGGGAAGATCCCACATGCCGCGGAGCGGCTGCGCCCGTGAGCCATGGCTGCTGAGCCTGCGCGTCCGGAGCCTGTGCTCCGCAACGGGAGAGGCCACAACAGTGAGAGGCAAAAAACAAAAACAAACACATTCCAAGAGACTGTGTCATCTATTTTTATAGTGGTATCACATGGTTTTGATTAAAAAAACAAGGTATGCTTGGAGTATCTCAAAAACCTCCTACTCAGCCCTAAATTATATACCCCTAAATAGTCAAAGATGCCAGAAATTATGAGCTCATTGTGCTCATAATCTTGACATGCATACCTTACTATTTTCTTAGGGTAAATTCCCAGAACTGTTGGCACAAAATCAAGCACTTTAAAAAATTTAAATATACAGTTGACCCTTGAACAACGGGATTGGGTGGAGAGGTTTAGGGGAATGGACTCCCCCCACGCAGTGGAAAATTTATTTATCACTTTATAGTCAGCCCTCGTATATGACAGTTCCATAACTGCAGGTTCAACCAAAGGCGGATCTTGTAGTACTACAGAACGTATTTACTGAAAAAAACCCTGCATATAAGTGGATCTGTTCAGTTCACACTATGTTGTTCAAGGTTCAACTGAATTATCATATTGTCCTATAACATAATTAATGTTTTCCTAAATTGCCTATAAGTATGTGTAGTCTAGGTCATGGGCCAAGTACAGAATTCAGATCCCTAAAGGGGCATTTAATTTTTAAAGTCCAGTTCTCTAGAACTAAGAATTCTCCTAACAGAAGTCAGGGATTAAACCAGTAGAATAAAAAACTCACTGATGAGTGTCAGATGATAGGGGTTCAAATACTTATTCTAGTAGTTATTAGTTGTAGAAACTTGGGAAAGTCAAATATTCTCTCTGAGCCTCAGTCTCATACTTAAAATTTTGTGGCACAACTAGGTGACTTTCTGGTTCTAGTTTGGCTTTGTGATTCCGTGATGAAAGTGGGAAATTTAAAATGTCAACGTGGGCATTTACAGTCTCCAAAATCTCCCTCTGTCCTTGTTGCAACTGTCTGGTAAGCCTGAAATGTGAGAGGTTTCCATTGGTTTAAATTTGCTAAAGAACAATGAACTTCTTGGACTCATTCCTTACATAAATACATACTAAATGCTCAGAACTTGGGTCTTACAATGATAAGTAGGGTACCATCCCCTCTCTTGAGAAACTCAAGCAGTCATGAATAAAAACCATTATGCAAATGATTAGCAGATGAGCAACAGTCTGTAGGGATGGATAAGTGAATCTTCAGCTAGGATGGCACAGGTAGACTTCGCAAGTTAGGTGGCATTTAAGTTAAAATTTTAAAGATATATAAGTATTTACCAGGCAGATAAAATGGAAAAGGGTATTTCTTTGGCAAATGGCATGTGAAGATACATGGATGACCAAAATATTTAGTAAATCTGGAAAAATAATTCCATCTAATTTATCACTAAAAGAAAAAAAATTGTATTGTCTTTTTCTGTTGCAAAACAAATATGTGATTTGGAGATCTTATGCTACTCATAAATCATATTTGTCAAACGTTCAACTTTTGTCCATTGTAGATTGTTTCCAATAAATAACTTTTTATGGTATATTTTTTTTATTGTAAGGAAAGTTCCAAATCCTTCTTTGGCCTTTATCCTCGTGGATTTTTAATACTTATCAATAACACTGAGGTTCTCCCTATTCTTAAGTACTATATTCAGTTCCTCTAACTTTCTTTTAAAATTATGGTTAATGCCACTCCATGCAGTAGCCACCAGATGGTAATGAAGAGCAGTGTAGCTTCGTAGTCTTCTGAGGACCAAATATATTACCACTGTGTCATGTTATGTGTTCCTGTGCTTGTTTGGAAAATTTAGTTCCAAATGCTGTGTTGGTTTGATGGTCAGCCAGTATATACCTGTGATACTTCGATTATTTACTTTGTGTGAACCTGATTTGTGTGTTAGATTCCGTATTGAGGATTTAAAAAAATACTGAAAAAGACATACAACTACCTGACATTATGTTTTTCTTCAAAAGTTTTTGTTATTTAAACAATTTGAAAGGGCAAAATATTTGTGTCTATAATGATTAGTGAAAATAAATACATCTTTAGGCTAATTTAATTTTTCTTCTGGTTAGGAATATATTTGAAGTAGGAGTCTCTTCGTATCACAAGTAAAAAAATGATAAAAATAATGCGAATAGATACAATAAAATTGCATAAAATACACAATGTATTCCACACCTTTACTTTACTGGGCTTATTTAATTGCCAAATATTTTCACTACATACTGTTTTTCTTAAAGTTTGCAAAGCAAATAGAGATATTTCTTCAAAGGCTTAAGCCCTTTTCTCCTTAAAGAAAGTTAAAAAGCGTTTTATTTGAATAATTGTACTGTACATATCTTTTTTTGCTAGTGTTATATATTCTCCGAAATTTCTATAATGAACATATATTATTTGGCTGATTAAAAAATCAAAACACAACATTGTAAATCAACTATACTCCAATAAAAATTTTTTAAAAATCAAAGAGACAAAATTAAAATATAGTGATCCATTTAGAACCTCAATTATGGCTCATGTATGTTTAACATTTATACATGCTCACATATCATAAGTGAGTCCTTACCTGTGTCACAAAAAGCTGCCTATCCTAAGAACAACAATGGCAATAAGTTATTACAAGATAACATTCAGGATTCTATAATAATTTCATACCACTTATTTGGGGAAGGATTTAATTGCATTTGAAAGGTAAGAAAATAATTGCTTGTTGAATGGACACAGCATTAATTTTTTCTCATACCCAAAAGATTCAATAAACATTTAGTCTTATATCCCCATACCACTTGTGTCAGATTAGGACTTTGCAGATAAACAGAACCAATAGGGATTGAGAGAGAGAGAGAGAGAGAGAGAGAGAGAGAGAGAGAGAGAGGGAGGGAGATTTTAAGAAATTGGCTCACACAATAATGGAGGCTGGCAAATTCAAAATCTATAGAATAGGTTGGCAAGCTGGCAACCCAGAGAAGAGTTACAGGTTAAATCTGAAGTTCTGCTGGTAGAATTCCCTCTTCCTCTGGGTAGGCCAGTCTTTTTCCTTAAGGCCTTCAACTGATTGGATGAGGCCCACCCACATTAGGGAAAGTAATCTTTACTTAAAGACTTCTGATTTAAATGTTAACTTCATCTAACAAGTACTTTAACAGAAACATATAGAATAATTTTTGACCACATATCTAGATACCATAGCCAAGCCAAGTTAACACATGAAATTAACATTCACACCACTCCTATAAAATGCTATTCAATTTTTCTATGAAATATTTCAGGCACAGAGAAAAGTATATGTGATAACTAGCCTTCAAAGATAGCCACCCAATGAACCATGCCTCCCATGTGTATCCTCTTTTTATGGATGTGGTTTGGTCCTATAATTTGATTTGACCAATAGAATGCAATAGTGGAGTGGCTGGACACTCTAACTTCTAAGGCTTGTTCTTAAGAAGTTTTGCAGCTAAGTCTGACTATCCTGAGACCAACCTGTTGTGAGGAAATCCAAGCTAACTAAGTAAGGAGGCAAAAGACAGAGATTGAGAGAGATCTAGTCAACCCTCCAACTGCTCCAGATATCCTAGCTGTTGTGTCAGTCACGTGAAGCATTAAGCTATCTTCATAGACAGCTTGGTCAAACCTTCAGAGGACCACAGTCCCAGTTGCCATCTAACTGCAACAGGGTGAGGCACCTCCATGGAGAACCACCAGATGAGCCTGGTCAAACCATGAACACTAAGAGATCATCATAAATTGTTGTTTCAAGCCAGCGAGTTTTGTAATGGTTTATTATACAGCAATAGATGGTCAGAACAATACCAAAAAGTAATATAATGAAGACTCAAGTCCTTACAACCAGATTTATCAATATTTAACATTTTGTCGAATTTGCCTCATTAGATAAATAATTGAAGTAGCCAATGTTCCTCTTCCTATTCTATTCCTTTCTTCAGATAGCCATTATCTCTAATTTGGTGTTTATTTTTTCATGCAGGTTTATCACTACATGTATACCCATAAATAATGTAAAACATTATTTTTCATGTTTTAAATGTTGTATAAATGATAATTTATTGAAGGTATTATTCTGCCACTTGTTTATTTTGCTTACATTATATTCTTGGCATATATTTATATTGATATATACCTGATTTCCTTAATTTTAATTGCTTTATAGTGCTTCATTTACACCACAGTATAATGTATCCATTTCCCTGTTAAAGGATATTTAATCTGTGGCTATTTCCCCACTATTACAAACAATATACTATTGTGTAGGTCCCTTGTTGTGAATATGTATGAGAGCTTCTATGGGCTATAAAAGAGGCATGGGATGGCCTCATCATAGGTTATGATCATGTTCAACTTATGTACACATATTGTCAAACAGCTTTCCAAATTGGTTGTAATCCCGTATTACTCTTGAAACAAGACAACGCAGACAGAGAAAGACAGATACTGTATGATCTCATTTATATGTAGAATTTAAAAATTGAACTCATAGAAACAGAGTAGATTGGTGGTTGTCAGGGGCTGGGGGTGAGGGAAATGGGGAGGTGTTGATCAAAGGGATTTCAAACTTTCCATTAAAAGAAGAATAATTTTTAAGGATCTAAAGTATAGCATGAAGACTATAATTAACAGTACCATACTGTACACATGAAATTTGCTGAGAGTAGTTCTTAAATGCTCTCACCACACACACACACACACACACACACACACACACACACACACGCAAGGCAACTCTGTGAGGTGATGGATGTGTTAACTAACATTATTGTGGTAATCATTTTACAATATACACATATATCAAAATAAAACAACGAAAATAAATTTTATCAAGTGGTTCTTCAAGGAAATGGAATAAAATCTTGACCCTTCCATTTTCTGGTCATGTAACCACGAGAAAATTATTTAACATTGTTAAGTCTCAGTTTCCTTATCTACAAAATGAGCGAAATAATACCTAACTGTAAACGTATTTTTCTGAAGATTTAAATGAGATTAACTATTAATAAAGGATAATTGCTATTATTATAATAAAGATTATTATTATCATCATTATCACTATTGACATAAAAAATCACATATGTCTCTGTGGCTTAATGAATTAAAAAAAATCATTACATGCACATTACTTTCATTTCGTTTACTATATATAGTTGAAGGCAGATCACCACTGTTATGTGCTGAATTGTGTTCCCGCCAAATTCATACATTGAATTCTTAGTCCCAATGCCTCAGAATGTGACTCTACTTGGAAATAGACATTTTAAAAAGGTAATTCAGTTAGAATGAGGTCTTTAGGGTGGACCTGAAAGGTAATTCAGTTAAAATGAGGTCTTTAGGGTGGACCTTGTAAGGTCTGGTGTCCTTACAAGAAGAGGAAATTTGGACTCAGATGCACACGCATACAGAGAAAAGTCCATGTGACACAGTGAGAAGACGACCACCAATAAGCTGCAGAGAGAGGCCTCAGAAGAAATAACCAAGCTGACATCTAGATCTCAGACTTCTAGCCTCCAGAATTGAGAGAAAGCTAACTTCTGTTAATTTAGTTAAAAAAAAAAAGAAAAGAAAAATAATCAAGACAATATACTTATCATACGATAGGCACTTGGCAGCAAGTGTAACGATATGTTTAATTTTGAGCCCTATTGGTTATGCATAAATTGACCTTGCTAATCATTACAATATATTAGATGCTGGAAAAAAATCTATCACTCAGTATTTTTTTTCAGAAACTTTGAAAATACACACATGTACATGAATGCAATAAAGGGAATCTTCCTTCTAATACTTAGTACTTTGTATAAAGTTTATAGAATATTCACACACAAAAACCAATCTTGGCTTTTTGGAGTCTGGTATAAAATAGTACCTCTGTAATTACTCTGAGAACTCGCTACAGAATTCAAGGTCTAACAAATAAAAGAATGCTTCATGCATCATTAGTTATTTGCAAATAAGCCTAAAAGTATTTATTAAATTCATTACTTGGATTCCAAGCCCTTAAAATATATTCTTTCTACTTATTATAAACTATTGGACTTTCAAATGATGCAAAAGCTGATATTGGAGAGCTAGTATTTCGTATTATAGTTTAAATTAATGTGGGATCTTGGAGACTCTTAAGTGGGGATCTACTTTCTTCAATGTCCAACTTGGTCATGGACAATCACAAAAATATTCAATTAATAATTTAAAATATTTACTATAATAGCTGACTTTCCAATTTCATGTATAGAAATTATTTGGATAAGATACACATATTGCTTAAATGTTATTTTCTTTCAAGTAATCACATTGGAACAACTAAATCTGCATTAACTATATGGCCAAGAAAAATAAACACTTATTCTGAAAGTAGTAATCAATTATGAAATATTTATTCAAATAGATTCTGTTAAGGTACCCCAGCTTATGTCATTTTTAATGTAGTAACCATTAAAACAATAGACACAGTATTGGGATGTCTTAATAATAGAGATAAAAATCTACAACTAGACAATAATAACAGATTAGCAAACAGGTAAATTTTCGTAGAAGTGTTGTTTTAATACAAATGAGGAAAGGCATGATTAGAGAGCATCAAATCAATTCTTCTCACCTATCCTAAATATATAGGACAGACAAATGCATTAATGCAAAGATAATCAATAGCTTCTATAGTCTCAGAATTGAACTATTTCAACTAGATGTATATCCACAAGCCTTCAGAATTTAAAGCAGTAATTCACATCATTACCCTCTTCCAATAGTTAAAATTGGTTCAATCTTTTACCAAAAATAATTATAGAAAGAGAAACAGGTTGAACTCTTACAAATTATTCATTTTATTACCACCCCAAATTTTTGTGTACCAATCTAGTTGCCATTTAATAAATTGATAAAAATCAGGCTGAGTACTTTCAAAGGAGACTCAAGATCTACTTAATAGTCTATAGAAACTGGCAATGGATAACTTTATCAAATGGGATAGAGATGTTTGTCACATATTAGTTACAAATGTTTGTTTGCCTGTTTGGTTGACTGTTCTATTATATATGTCATCTTTTACATTAAAACATTAGTCCATACTATGGGTGTTCATAGCCTCTGAGAATCTGATAACAGTTTTGAAGAGTCACACAGAAAAAATGCACATGCTTACATGAATACAAAGTTTTGTATTAATTTTCAGGACATTTCATAGGCATTGTGGACGAAGTGTCCATCCTAAGACTTTAGCAGTAAGGTGATCTGTATTACTTGTATCCCAACCATATCAAATGTAGACCTTCATGATACATTTATAATATGTTGCTGACTTAACATAATAATGTTTGGGGGTAGTGCACTTGAATATAGCAATCAAAGACTTATGTCAACTTTAAAGAAGGAAGTTATAGGTACAATTTTAATACCTTCATACTTCTACACAGCTATATACAGGAAAAGTTCACTCACAATCTAGGCCATAATGGATAGGAGTTTATATGGAAAATAATAGAATATTTAACGATATTTGTAGGTGAAAGTAAATTGTAATTTTTTTGAATACTGGATTTATTTTAAAACTCATAGAGACAAGACATATATATATGTATATATATATATATTTTAAAGGTTTTAGACAGTAAAACCCAACATACAACTTTAATAATACAAAGGTAGCATAAATGAAAGGCTATGTTATAAAATAAAATGAGATATAAATGTCTCTACTGTTATCTTCAGCTGATCTTAAGTACTATATACCAGTTAAAAAATATATAATTGGAAATAGCTATATAAAAGGAGGAACCTTCTTTTTATCCCTTTGAAGGTTTTAGTTTCACATACTTAAAATTGGAATTTTAAAGATAATTTGTCTTTAACTATGTGGAACTTTTTTTCCTAAGGCCATTGTTTTCTATTCTATATATATATATATATATATATATATATATATATATATATATATATATATATATTTAAGTGGAATTGTAAGGAAAAGTAGAAAATAGTGAATTAGGTTTTAGAAAGTATAGGAAAGCACTAAGATTGGAGAAATAATATAGTATGATATAATAATACTATAATGTATTAGCAGCTTTTATGTGGATAATCTGAGGAGACAAATGCTTTCACGGCATATTTGGGGAATACACTAGTATTTCCATTTTTCCTCCAAGAGAGTGAGCTTGAATTTCATCTAAATTAATTAAGATGGATCTGGAAACAAGCAATTCATTAATTCATTTAATTGTTCATTCAATAAATATTTATTGTCCTTGTACTAGGTGCCATGCACTGTAATAAGAGAAGAAATAAACTCAGATAAACAAAAATCACCCAGCCCAGGCCCTCAAGGAGATTAGTCTAAGAGAAGAATGATACAGATAGAATTAGGATGAAGTATGATAAATGCCATGAAGGAAGCAATATACAATATCATGAAAGTACATACCTCTGGGTATTATGCACTTCTGGCAATCAGAAAAGGCTTCGTCTTTGCAAGAAAAACTTTAACCAGGAGACTGAAACAAACAAAGAAAAATAAACAAACAAAACCCCCATACTCCCTTCGTTTGATTGTTTCCATATCAAATCAGTCCACCAGTCATCAAACTTTGAACAAACCGTCCAAGTCCTAAACAGAACATAATTATTGGTAATGACTGGTTCCAGGGACCTAACTTTACAGAAATTACTTAGGTCATTGATCCATCATATAAACATTTCCATATGCAGCACTATTAAGGTGAAAGACACCTTTTCCCCTTGGAACCAATAATTAACATTTCTGAAAGTTCTATTGGAAGTGCTTATCTGTGTTCAATAAAACACTAAAGTTACGGTGCTTAGTGTTCCTTTGCAAGTCATTAGTGAACTGTGAGGCTTCCCTTCTATTTTAATCTCTCTCTCTCTCCCTCCCCGCAGCCATCCTTTCCCCCTCCCTGAAGCATTCTGGAAGTCGAGTCAGCTCTGTTGTGAAAGAAAAAGAGCGTCAGCTGTCTCAAGAAGTGAAAGTGATTTTGACCAGATGTCCCTTTTCTCCACCTCTTTTCTGCCCTCCAGAAAAAGGATGGAGCAACAAAAAAGAGGGCCTGTGCGTGCCAGGCCGCTACGGGTATCATAAAGGAGTTTGGTATCTTTGCAGCACCAGCTTGGCAAAGGAGTTGACTACAGAATGAGGCTCAAGTCCACTTCCTAACAGTTTGGCGAGAGTCTGCCCAGTGAGTTGCAACCCCTTTTACCAGGAAGAATCTTTCTTCCTTCGGCGCCCCCCAACACCTGAAGGGGAGAGTCCCAGAGGTTGTGTCCGTCCAGATTTGATCCCCTCTCCCTACCCTGGTCTCCCACTCCCCAGGCCCAGCAAGCCCTGCCATGTCGCCCTTTCCCCACCTCCAGCCTTGAAAATGGGTACAAACAGGTCCTCAAACAACCTAAAGAGAGAGGAGCTTCAGGGGTTCAATCCACATCCCAGCGGGAGGGAGAAGTGGAGGCTAAGCTTTGCTGTGGGCGGGGACACACCCGTGGTGGGGCGTTGCGAGCGCGAGGAGGGGCGGAAGCCCCTGGTTCTGCTCCCCGGGGTTAAAGGTCGGAAAGAACTTGGCTCAGCCCTTCCGTGCCCGCGCCCCAGGGTTAACCCCAGCAGGTTCGGGGTGCGGGCACGAAAGGGTGTGAAGGAGATACACAGCTCTCCATACACTGGAGAGCTCGGCAAGGAAAGGAGGGGGCGAGGCAAGGCAGGAACCGCCTCCCCGGCCCGCGTGCACACACGCGCCCACCGCGGCTGGGGCTGGCTGAGCGCAGGCGAGTGTGAGCGCGGGCGAGTGTGAGCGCGAGTGTGCGCACAACCGCGGAGAGCCTCTGCCCTCGCCTCGCACCCTGCTCAGGGCATCTGGAGAGCCTGGAAACCTGAACAGGCTTAAAGTATGGCATGTTGCAAAGATGGTTTCTGCCAAGAAGGTACCCGCGATCGCGACGTCCTTCGGGGCCAGTTTCGCCCTCCTGCACTTCCTGTGCCTGGCGGCTTGGTGAGTTCCCCGAGGTACTGAGGGCCTGGGGAAGGTGGAGAAGGAGCCAGCTCTGGGTCCTCTCTGGCTGCCAGCCTCCCCCCCCACCCCCCGCAAGGGCGAATTAGACCCTCTGGTCTCCGCTGTAAGGTCAGCGGCCCGGAGCCGGGCTTTGCTCTGACCACGTAGACGCCGAGAGCAGAAGGGGCGCGGGGTGCAAGAAGAGTGTGGATATTGGGGTCCGTGTGCGCGGGGTGCGCCTTTCCTGACCATTTCTTTCTGTCCCCCATCCCTCCGCCCTGCCTCCTTTAGTTTGGGGCAAGAGACTCTTTTCCTAGAAGATAAATCTGTTTCCACCTGTTCGCTGATCAATTCTTAAAATAACCCCATCCGCCCCTGTTTTTTTTTTTGTGTGTGTGTGTGTGCGTTTGCAGTTTAAACGAATCCCCAGGACAGAACCAAAAGGAGGAGAAATTATGCCCGGAAAATTTTACCCGCATCCTGGACAGTTTACTCGATGGTTATGACAACAGGCTGCGTCCTGGATTTGGGGGTATGAACGATTTCAAACGCGCAAGTGTGTCCTGTGTGTCTCTCTCTGCGTCTGTCTGTCTGTCTGTGAGAATATCATGAGGTATGCGTCGCGTGCAAAAATGAAAAATCTCTCAATCTCTCTCAATCTCTCCCTCCCTCCCTCTTTCCCTTTCCCTCTCCCAATGTCTCTTTTCTCTCTCTCTCCCCTCTTTTGATGAGACCTCTGACCAGAAACCCGCCCCCACCCGTACTTTCCCATCTCCCTGCCCCCTCAGAAGCTTGGCCTCTCCGGAGCACCAGTTACCTTCCGGGACCTGACTGCCGGGTGGGCGAGGTTGAAGGGGAAGTGTCCAAAATGGGAACTGGAGGCTCAGCTGCCCTGGTGCGCTGTGCCCCGAGAATGTACGCCCCCCTAACCTGGTCACTGCTCAGAGCAGGTTGCACTTGACACAGCTGATACGAAGTTCCCTGTCCTCCCACGTGGAATCAGTCCCTCTGCCAAAACCTCGACCCTGTTCTGCCTAGGACAGGAATCAGGGGCACAAGATGCCTGCTCTCCTAGAGAACCCAGTCCTTTCCTATTCTTTTCTACCTTGGGATGAAAGTTTACTTTATTTGCAGAGGTGGCATTTACTACCCTCCTAAGACTTTGGAGTCGGGTATTTCTGCTTTATTTCTTCCTTCAGTAAATGTGTATAAAGGGTCTAATAGAGGCACATCCATTAACAGCACTGTTGTTCTTTTCCATATTCATAGTCCCTTTGCTTATGTAATGAGAATCTATGTGGCAAGCATTGTGCTAGGCACCAGGTTCACAGAAATCTCAAGATATTATTCTTAACCTCAAACACGTCTCAGTCCAGTTCAGAGAGAGAATATGTGTCTTCACCCAAAGTGTTGGCCCATGGCTTCTGACCACCAAGTTCCTGTTCTTTCCAGTACTCTGAGCTAGTTACCCTCTTGGGAAATGAGTTGAATAAGACATAGGCTCTATCTTAAAGGATATAGATACTTTACTGTTTAACACTCACAGCAGCCCCAAGAGAAAGCTATTACTATTCCTATTTTACAGAGGAAGAAATTGAGGCGTGGAAAGATAAGCGACTGGTCCGAGTTCACAGTTAATAAGTGGCGTGGGCAGGATGTGAACCCAGATCAGGTTGTGTATTTAAAAGACAAACCCATGAAGACTGGGATGCTATCAGATATTCTGTGATGAGTATCATAATATTAGAAGCACTGAAGCATTTCATTTAAGCTTCCTATGGAGGGTGTTTAAGAGATAAGAAGATGGGGAGTGTAGAAGGTAAAAGGAAGCAGCATGTTCCTGGGAAAGAGGACAGAATTAGACATTATTTCCAAGTTGTTTGGTCCCAGCCTAGAAAGAATTGTTGGAAATAAAAGAGAAGTGGATAGATTAGAGCTGGATGAGTCTTTGGAGTCTGTCTAGTCTTGTTCTCCTCGTTTAACAAAGGAGAACACTGAAGATTCAAACGAGAAAGTGATTTATACAGGAAACATAGCATATTAATGATAGGCTGGAATCCGGTCTTCTGGAATCAGGAGCCATTTTTTTCCTGGATTTTATTGAGAAGGTTACAGGGAGCCATTGAAGGTTTTACTTCAGGTTTTGCATGTTGACAGTGATAAAGATGGATGAGAAGGATGAAAGATTCTCTTGGTTCTTTTCACGTTGCCTCTCCAGGGGTAGGCTGCTCAGCACCGCATTTGGCTTCATGCAAATCTGAAAAGAGGCTTCCTTACAGAAGTGAATCATTTGTCAATGCACGATCTTTCATAAGTGACTAGGAAATTATCACTTTAGATTAAAAATAATTTTGTAGAGAAGGTTTCAGATGATGTGATGCCATTTAAGGCTATATTATATCAATAAAAGACGATTTATCTGCCCATAAAGTTTAAGCTTGACATTTCAAGTAAAGAAAAAAATGATGGAAGTATGCAATCACATGTAGTTTAAATATTCATTAGTGGATTGATGTCCCTGAACCTAAATTAAAGTGAAAAGTTATTGGAATCATATGGCTTTATTATTTAATGTTGAAAATTAAAATCATATCTATGCCGTTGGTTATAATGCAAGTTATAATTCAAAAAGAAGAAGGGATCCGTTGGAGTTGCATCTTTTTTACAAACTACCCTCTCCCATGATAATATATAGACAATAAAATGAATGAAATCAACCTATATAAGACATTGCTGGATTTTGGTTAGCTGCAGTACTGCTAAAATGTTTCAAGGGCAATATTAGTCATCTTATTTGTCTCTGCCAAGTGATCTTCATTGCCCACCTGGAGATCCTTTTATAGCTTTATGGGAAGGGGTTGAATTCACGTTACTTTAAGTGTTAGCAGTTGATTAATTATTAATAGCTTACCATGTAGCACAATTTTGGGGGTTGTTGCTCATAAATATTTGTGGTAAATGTAATTCATTTTTTAGAAGTGGGTCATTCTCTGTAAATACGTAGTATGCCAAATGTGACAGAGGAATAGTAATTCTCACCTGCAGAAAATGTGTAATCTGTTTACAAGATGTTATAAATGAGCACCACTGAAAATAATAAGAAAAATCATTGCTAGCAGAGACTCTTGGATGCCACAGGTATGATCCCTTCTTTGACATTTTATACTTTGTGGAAAGTTTGGCATTTTATAAATGAAAAGAAAACAATTCAGATTTTGACCAGTGTGCTATAAATACAGATTTATTCCCTGGTTCCTTTAATCCTACTTCTGCTCTCTGTAAAGCATTTACTTTATATCTGTTTATACAACTTAGCAGTGTTCCATATAAAATAAAGCTAAAAGCAAAGATCTGAATTGAAATTGGAAGGTTTGTGATTGCTCAGTAGGCCAGGCAAGGGTTGAAATAGATTTGGAAATGAAATTATGTATTTTTAACTCAGCAGCACAGATTGCAATGGGGAAGTAAAAGGAACTGAAATGGTTCTTGCTTTTCATCCCTCCAAGATCTCCTTTCCCTTGTCTCCCACATTCTCCATTAGAGAAGGAAAGGGGAAAGGTGAGAAGGGAAGGAAGGAGGCAGAGTGAGAGAAACTAGATTGGGACATCTGAAGGGGTAGAGTTCTTCCAGCCGTTGACAAATCAGTCTGCTACCATCCAGAAGTAGCTTGCACCTGCTTAGAAGCAGCACACAGTAAACCATTCCACAAAGGAGCTAGAAAATCATCCCCTTGGCTGGTATCCACTTTCAACACTGTTACACACCCTCTTAAAAATGCATAGCTAAGGTACTAACCACCAGGAAATAGCTTAGGAAGCCAGCCCTTACCCACTTCCATTTATTGAAGGATTATACAACCTTTTGTGCATGTCAGTCTTTTGAGGCAAATGATCTGGAATAATAAATGCTTCCAGATACATATAAACAGAGATGATTGCCTTAGATCGTCTTCTACAATCTCTCTGAAATGGCAATGGAGCACTAGGGTCAGTTTTGCAACGTTGTTCTCCAACACAGTAGGACTTCAGATGAGTAGGGTTTTCTACAATTTTGAAAACATTTTCACATACAGTGTCTAATAAGATTATCACAACGAGGCAAAAAGATAAGCAGGGCAGGCATCATCCTTCTGTCACAGAGGAGGCTGAGAAAAGTTGCAATGAATTACCCAATAACCCTGTAATTGACAAGTAATTGACAAGCAATTGACAAGGCCAGAACTCACTTCTCACTCTTTAAACCCTTAGGCAGCTGGTCTTCTGCTACAATCACAGGCAGCTGGTCTTCTGCTACAACCACTTGTAAGAGTTTTTTGCACCGTTCTGTTGAAAAAGAGTCAAATTTTCATTAACAGACCTTCTTGTTACTAAGTAGGTCATTAAAATAAGCAAAACTACATTTCCCCCAGAGGAGTGAAATGAGAACTTTTATTTTAAAGCTCTAATAACATTTTAAAATGGAAAAGCAAACACTGGGGGAGTGTATACACTTAGGTAAATTTGGAAGAATTTTCCCACAGAAATAGAAACTTCCTTGCAGTGTTTTCAAATGATCTATATCTCAACCTAAAAATTAAGTTGATGTGCCATGTGCTAGCTTTATTAATTGAACATTGACAGAGAATATATTTTTTAAAGTATATAGATGAAATGAACACTTGAAATGCCCAGGGCAACAGAAAAATAAAGCTTCATTCTCTTCTGACTTGTCACATTCATTCATTCATTCATTCATTTGTTGAACTAATAGATAGTGAGAGATTGTTATGTGCCACGAACAATGTTAAGTTGTGAAGATATAATTCTGAATCAGATACAGGCTAAGCAGTGTAGAGAGATAAAAATAACAAGGACACGAATAATAAAGTAAATAAAGACAATGCTGTGGAACAATCCAATAGTATGCTAGAATAAATCGGGTGAGAGATTTATTTCAGATACAGTGGACAAGGAAGTCTTTTAAGCTAAGACCTAAAGGTGACAGACATGGAAAGAGTAAGCAAAAGTTGTTCTCAGGCAGCAAAAAAAACAAGTGCCAAGATCCTAAGGTAGATAATAAATTAGTGAGATTTAGACAGTGAAGGGTGTCCAGTGTGCCTGGAATCGAAAAGCAAGAGGAAGAATCTCACGGGACTAGCTTGGAGTTGTTAGCAGAGGCCAGATCAAACCTTTGGTAAAGGAGTTTCCTTTTATGAACCTGGACATCACTGGAGATTTTTAGGTGGAGGGAATGACATGGTATGACTTAGATTGTAACATGATCCCTCTGGCTGCCACATAAGAAAAAGAAAGGCTTAGATATAAAAGTTGGAACAATATTAGAAGCAAGGAGACCAATGAAAAAACTTTTTTCCTTGATTCTTTCCATTAAGTTAATGGTAGCTTGGAATCAGACAGTAGATGTAGCAAAGATGAATATAAACGGATAAAAGTGAGATATATTTTGAAGGTATAATTCAGCAAAGAATTGGTGATAGATTCCATATAGGTGGTAAAGGAAAGGGAGAAATCAAAAATGACTCGTGGATTTTTTTAAGAAAATGGACAGAGAATAGTGTTATTTGAATTGGAGAGGATTGGAGGAGGAACAGTAATGGGAGGGAGGGTGAAATCAAGACATCCCTGGATATGTTAATCTTAGGATACATGTGTGGCATCCTAGTGATTGTACTTGTCTGGATATCAGAGGAGAGTTTTGTCTGGGATCATCAGTATGTAATGCTGTGAGAATAGATGTCTAGAGAAGAGTATAGAAAGAGCAGAGAAAAGAGCCCACAGCCAAGCCTCAAGGAACATTGACAACTGAAATAAGGGCAGAAAACGTAGAGTTGTCAAAGGAGAATGAAAAGGAGTAGGCTGTGACATATGTGGGCACTAGGAGAGTGTGAGTTACAGTCAAGAGAATGGAATATCTTAGGAAGGAGGTATGAGACACCTCTCAAAGTTCTTCTAAGATATTAAGTAAGATAAGAACTGGCCACACGGAGATATTTCATTTTCTTCACTTTCATCAAAAATTCATTGATCATATAATATACGCCAGGCACTGTTCTAGGATGGCACTGGGGATACACTGGTGGACAAAGGAGACGCTGTTTTCTGCCCTCCTGAGCTGATACTCTAGTGAAAGAGACAGAAAAGGAGAACAGAAATAAGCCAAATATAGAGTATGTCAGATGTTGATAACTCCTATCGAGTAATACAAAGCTGGGGAGGAGGTTGCAATTTTAACTAGAGTAGTTAGGAGGGAGAGACTTGAATGAAGTGATATTTGTTTTTTTTTTTAATTTATTTATTTATTTTTGGCTGCTTTGGGTTTTCGTTGGGGGCGTGCAGGGTTTCTCTAGTTGCAGCGAGCAGGGGCTACTCTGTTGTGGTGCGTGGGCTTCTCATTGCAGTGGCTTCTCTTGTTGTGGAGCACAGGCTCTAGATGCATGGGCTTCAGTAGTTGTGGCACGCGGGCTTAGTGGTTGTGGCTTGTGGGCTCTAGAGTGCAGGCTCAGCAGTTGTGGCGCACGGGCCTAGTTGCTCCGTGGCATGTGGGCTCTTCCTGGACCAGGGCTCAAACCCGTGTCCCCTTCATTGGCAGGCGGATTCTTAACCAGGGAAGTCCCTGAAGTGATATTTGAACTATGATTCAAAGTAGGTAAGAGCATAAGCTGCATTTGGGTGGGGTCTTCTGGTTAGAAGTAACTCTACGTGCAGACATGGTAAGCATGGAATTGTCACTGCAGTGAAGGTAACAGGGCTGAGGAGTAAGAAGGGGTCAGTGTGATATAAGGATGAGGTAGTATAAAGCTTTGCAGGCTGGTGAGAACTTTGCTTTTACTCTGAATCGTATCAGAAGGGAATGGAGGGATTCCATTAGGGGTGAGACCTGAACTGGTTAATTTTCAAAGGCTCACCCTTGGTTGCTGGATTGGGAACAGTGAGTCAGGGTCAAGGGCAACTGCAGAAAGGATTTTAGGATCAACCAGGCAAAAGATGATGGACATTTTGACCAAGTTGGTGGCAGAGAAGTTTGTAAAATTGTAAGAAATGGTTGGCTTCTGTCTATTTTTCAAAGTTCTAGTCTACTGGTGACAGCTAGAATATGGGATGTGAGAAAAAGGGAGGTGTCAGGTGTCACTCCAGAGTTTGGGACTTGAACATCTAGAAAAATGGAGCTGCCAAGACTGTGGCAGAAGCAGCTTAGGGATGTGGCTGAACAATTTGTATGTGAATATGTTACGTTTGAGCTGCTCATTAGATGTAAAGTGAAGATAGGCTTGGAATTCAGGGATACTGGGTATGTCAATAATGTATGGTATTTCAAGCCATAAAACTAAAGAGATCACCAAGGAATTAATGGTGATAGGGAAAAGGTACAAATACTGAGCTCCGAAGTCCCCAGTGTTAAGAGGTGGGGAAAGAGGTGGAGGAATCTCTGTCCCAGGAAGACTGAAAGTAGTGACCTTTGAGGTAGGAGGAAAACCTCAAAGAGAATGTACATACCAGATGTTAAATAAAGAAAGAAAACAGTATTTCAGTGTGGAGCAGGACTGGTCGATTATGTCTAATGCTCCTGGCAGACAAAGAAAGATAAGAACATAAAATGGACCACCAGATTTAGCAATATCTACATTTTCAGTGAGTTTGACAAGGGTAGCTTTGGTGGCATGATGAAGGTGAAAGTCTGATTGTGTGGGTTCCAGAAAGAATGGGAGGAGTTTCTTTCTAGACATTCGTACAGTGGAGCAGAGAAATGGGCTGGTAAATGGAAGGAGAAAGTAGCATCAAGAGAGCTTTTTTAAAAATGAGAGAAATAAGATTTTTTTAAAAGTTTGTGGGAAAAGTGCTGTAGATAGGGAAAAACTGGTGATATTGACAAAAGGGATTTTAGTGGATCCTGAGCATGAAAGCTAGATTATAATAGATGATGGAGTGAATAGAAAGGGGAGAATTTCAGGCACTAGGCATAGGTATTTTTCTCCCCCAGAAGTTTAAATACGAAAGAGAAGAGAAAGAGGGAAGGTTGCCTTTTTTAAAGCTGTTTGTGTACCACTGGAAATAGGCAAGTAGAGAATAATATTAGAGTGGAGGGGAGGGGATAACTGAAGGAAAGATGCCTGTGTGACAAGAAGAGACTGTAGAATCCAGAACACAAATTTACTTTCTTATGCTCTTAGTTTAAGAAAAAAAAGATGTACTGGTGCTAATATATATTTACAGGTTCTTTAGGGCAAGAATATGCAAAATGTATTTGTTGTTTCCTAAAATAAGCACTAAAAATCTAGATATAGGTTATCCATAACTTAGTGAACATTTAGATGATATTTCACTGGGATGTTAGCTTTCTTTTAGATGAAAAAAATACATCAACTTGCATTTCGTATATCATTAAACAAATGGCTGCTTTATTGTCTAGGCCTTTTTTATGTATTTATTTTAAAAAAGCTTCTGCTGCACAGAACTGGATTCTGAATTAATAATCCATGGTTCATGACACACTCCCATGATTGGTTCCCATATCTGTGGACCTTCTTTTTATCTATCCATCTATTCATTTATTTACTCTAATAAAATAGAACCCACTTAAATAATTAAACCTTGACAACTTATTCTGCTATATGGTCTCCCTCATCCTATTTGCCTGTCTTCCCCACTCAAAGTAACCACCATTCTGAGTCCTTTTTAAATTATTGCATAGCATGGGACTTCCCTGGAGGTCCAGTGGTTAAGACTTCGCCGTCCAATGCAGGGGGTGCGGGTTCGATCCCTGGTTGGGGAGCTAAGATCCCACATGCCTCATGGCCAAAAAACTAAAACATAAAACAGAAGCAATATTGTAACAAATTCAATGAAGACTTTAAAAATGGTCCACATCAAAAAAAAAACTTAAAAAAAAATAAATTATTGCATAGCTTTATTTGAATATCATTTTAGCTCAACTTTACTCTTTAATAAATTGAAATTTTAAAAATTTAATTGTTTTGAACATGCTATTTACAATCTTTGGATGCTTTTCTCACTTAATTGTGTATTCCTAAGACTCCTTCTTATTGTTGCGTATTGCTATAGATCATTCATTTTGACTGCTGTGTGATACACTCATTGCACAGGAACCAGCTGATTCATCTGCTCTGTTGGCAATAGGCATTTTGCTTGTTTCCAGGATTGTGTTGCTGTGAATATTCTGGCCCAAATTTCCTGCTGTAAATGTGCAAGAGTTTCTTTTGCATATATATCCAAGAATGGATTTTTCTGGATCTTAGTGTAAGTGGGAGTTCAACTTGATGAGATAATGCCAAACTGTTTTCTGTGGTAGTTTTACAAATTCAAACTCCCATTTACAGTGAATATGAGATTCAGGATCCACAAACCCTTGAACACTTTGGAAAAGAATATATATATGTGTATACATACATATATATATGTGTGTGTATATATATAATATATATGTATATATATACACACATATATATGTATATATATATATACTTGAAATGGTATTTTAATGTGAAATGATTTGTATTTTTCTGATTTCTAATGTGGTTGAACATCTTTTCAAATCTTTGTTGCCTACAAGAATTTTCCTTCTGTGAATTGCATTTTCATCTTTTGCTCACATTTTATTGTCGTTTTTAGTACTTTATTTATTCATTTATTTGATGCCTTTAATATTTAAAAAGTAGAGCTGGATTGATGGGATCATACCATAAAGGAAGCACTAATCTTTAAGGTCATCTAAATAAAGCTCTGTAGTTATTTGCTTTCTCAACAATATCAATAGACATCTGTTCCTTGTTTAATATGCAGGAACGCTAGTTTTTCTATATTTTGTAAGTGACAAAGAGCATTAGAGCCTTATTTAAATATTTCACTAAGATTCCTTGCTGTTGTTGTACCTTTTAAGTACTTTAAGTCTCTTGATTTGGGAAGACACATTAATAGTGTTTTGTAAGACGTAGCTGGATGCATGGATTTAGGTGGCTGAAAACCCAGAAATCTTTCCTCAAGCGCGTGGCTGGGGAGGCAATGTGGAGAGCAGGGAATGAGTCGTTTCAGCATCTGCAGAACTGTTTTAAGTCTCTTTCCTGGGTGTGATAGCAAATTGGATCCTATTACTGGAGAAGAAATTAAAAAGTGATATTTTTGCCCAGGTCTCTACAGCTGAAGTAAACAGTGGGAAATTTTCTGAAATGTTAATTGCCTTCCCACTTTTCAAGCAAATAATAAAGTTATTAGATTCATTAATAAGATGGGAATATTCCTCTGAATTTGATCCTGGTGGTGTTGGCTCCTTCTTTCAAAGACTGTTGAAGATCACTTTGCCTTAGGAACTGTCCACTATATTTGGGGGATTAAAAACTATTTCCCTATTAGCAAAGTAGTAAGGCTTTAAAATAAATGATGTCTTTTATGTTACACAAATGCATAGAAAATTATGAGAAGTCCTTCCAAGCTGAAAATTATCTGGTTTCTATGTAATTATGCTCTTAGGAGGGTTGATTTGAACATCCTAAACAACAGTGTTAGAGGAAGCGTCTCTAAGAATTATTCTTAATTGCATAGCGACCGTGATTCATTGAAAACTGATTTATTGGAAACCTATTACATGTAAGGCCTGGGATTTGTTCAGGGAAAGGATATAAATATAAATAAAACACGAATTCTACTTTAATCAGGAAATATTTTTAGCTTAACTGATGTAACAAATGAATTCCAGTACTTTTTCCTTTGGGGAGATTTTAAAATCACTGCTGGAATGATATTAGGAACACAATCAAATACATAGTTTTCACTACCTAGTATGTGTAAAGCACTATACTCATTTGGGATTTCCAAGAGGATTAAGATTGGTCTTTGCTGTTAAGGAGAGAAAGGCTCAAGCAGGCCATAATAATAAGAGCAATACATAGGAAGAGCTGCAGTAGTAACGTAGTTCAGAAACTACTCATGAAACAAAATGGGAGAGGTAGGTATGGCATGATATGTACTAGATAGAAAATTATATGTAAGTAATTAATGGTTGATTTATTATTTAATGATATAATTAGCATCGTTAAATCTAGAACATACTTTGTAGATCAATCCAGGGGCTTATAATTCTGGCTCTGGAATATAATATTTAACCTCTGTGAGCTCAGTTTCCATGTCCATAAAATTCTCATGAAATATCATCCCAGGAGGGTGTTGTGAGGATTGAATGAAATAGCATATAGGAAGAGCCTAGTATCCTGCTTGGCACATAGTAGGCCTTAAATAAATAGTAATAGTATCTCTGCTTATTGTTCTTTGGGAAGAACCCCATTTCTTGAGAGCAGGGCCACACATACATGCCCCTTGATCTGTCCACTCTCCATCCCTACTGCCACATCCTTAGTCCAGGACACCGTCATCTCTCACCTGGCCTGGTACAGCAGCCTCTTAGAAAAGCCTTCTTCTACTCTTGCCTCCCTATAATTCGCTGTCCATACAACTGCCAGAGTGATTCAGATCATATATTTAGATCATATATTTTCCTTACATCACACCTTTGAGGGTCTCCCAATGATGACGGGATACAAGTCAAACTTCTTACCACAGCTTATAAACAGAGGCAGAGCTGGACTGCATATCAGAGGGAGAGCACTTGGGGAAAGAACACAGGACAGATGATTAACCTCTGGGTTCATTTGCTTCAGCTGCCGTAACAAAGCACCACAGACTGGGTGGCTTAAATAACAGCAAGTTTATTTTTTCACAATTCCGGAGGCTAGAAGTCCAAGATCAAGATGTCAGCAGGGTTGGTTTCTTCTAAGCTCTCTCTTCTCGGCTTGTAGATGGCCATCTTCCCTCTGTGTCTTCACATGGTTTTTCTTCTGTATGTTTCTGTGTCCTAATCTCCTCTTCATATAAGGGCACCAGTCTTATTACATTAGGGCCCATCCTAGTGACCTCATTTTAAGTTTATTCCCCTTGTAAGGACCCTATCTCAAAATATGATCTCATTCTGATGTACTAGGTGCTACTTCAACATATGAGTTTAGGAGGAACATAATTCAGCCCTTAACAACCTCTCATGAAGATTTATACAAGTTTAAAACAGTGACAATAACATATATGATAAATATGTTGCTTAAAACATAGCACTTTCAGAATATGGCCAGAGAAGTAGGTCCGAGCCTTTCGCCTTGAAGTTCTCCTCACCAGAAATGCGTTCTCTCAGCTCTTCCAAAGTCTCGTGATCATCATCCAGATCTCAGTTTAAAAGTCACTGCTTGGAAGATTGGCTAAATAATCTAGAGTGGCTTTCCCAGACTCTCACTCTGTTACTGGCCTCATTTGTTTCTCTTATGAATGACAGCATTCTTCCATTTACTTCATTTCTTTATTATTTATACTTTCACTCCCCCAGTAGCATGTTAACTCCCTGAGGCAGGGAACTTGAGAGTCTGGTTTACCATTGTATCACCAGGGCCTAGCATGGAACCTGGCATACAGCAGGTGGTCACTCAATAAATGTTGACTGAATGGGTGTCCGAATGAAATTTCTCTACCAATTATACGTTTTTAGGATCTCATTCAATCTCAAAGACCTTTGTGATCTTATAAAGCAAATACTAAATAATGTCACAAATACCAAGCAGTTTTCAAGAATCATTGAAAAAGTAGTATGTTATGTAAGAGTTTGAAAAGATTCATTATTATCATGGAATCATTATAACCTTAAGGATTAGCATAAACCCACACACCTTAAAATAAATGTATAAGGAAAAATATGATTGGCCTAAATCCTCCCTCTCCTACCCTTCCCCCACTTCAATAAAACACCTATGGTGATAAATTTTACAGGACATTTTACAGGACATGGTTTGGTAAATAAATACTGTTCTAGAAAACAGATAAATGCTTTCTGTGAACTGAAGTGAACAGCATCACCTAGGAACTTGTTAGAAATGCGAATTGTCAGGCCCCACCTTAGACCTCATCTAACAGCAAGTCTGGGGTGGAGTCCAGCAATCTGTACTTTAACAAACCTACCAGGTGATTCTGATCCAGTTAAAGTTTAAGAACCAGTATCCTAAATTGATCTTCAAAGTAACTGGATTTCTCAAGATTCTCATCAAACAGTCCTGTTGTCAGGACCTACTCAACCTTATTTGTTCTGAGTAACTTCTCTCTCCTTGTCCTGACTTGCACTGAAGTAGTGTTTTTAACACTTTAGCAGTTGTCCTTAAGAAACAAGCAGAGTGATTTTTCCCACTTTTGAATCTTTTTGAATGAAATCTCCATCTACTAGGGTTCAACACACATTACTTGCTTCCTGGATTACCTAGCTCTTCCTGAAACACTTTGGCTTTACTATCATATTTTTGTTGTTGTTTTCAATTTCTCATTCAAATAAAAATTCACTTAACTTCTCACACTTATTCTCTCTGTTTTCCAAAGGTGTTATTTTTTAAAAATGAAAACTCATGGCAGATCAGCCTGATCTCTACTTTTTCTCTCACTATACTTCCAAAGGATATATTTTTCGTAGGATACTTACTCAAAAAACGAATTTTCTTTCTCCTTCAAACGATTTTTCTTTCTGTGGTTCAATCTTCACCATATACAGGGAGAGATATTCTCATTTGTTTTATGAGGGTAACTTTAGACCTAGGGCATTAAGCTATCCCAATTGCTCTTTGTCTTTTTTGGCGTTAAGTCCGATTGCCCAACCATTATTCAAGGGAAATAGTCCATCTTGATAGCAGATGTTATTCTTTCCAGTATGGAATAGGTAGCCCCTGGACATACAGTGTTGTAAACCATCATTTAAGAAATCAGGGCTTCCCTGGTGGTGCAGTGCTTGAGAGTCCGCCTGCCGATGCAGGGGACATAGGTTCCTGCCCCGGTCCGGGAGGATCCCACATGCCGCGGAGTGGCTGGGCCCGTGAGCCATGGCCGCTGAGCCTGCACGTCCGGAGCCTGTGCTCCGCAACGAGAGAGGCCACAACAGTGAGAGGCCCGCGTACCGCAAAAAAAAAAAAAAAAAAGAAATGATGTTCAAGATTGCAACAATTTTAAATTTTTATTAGTAATTAAAATTGATACGTATAATAACAATTGCTATCATTATTGAGCACATTATGTTCTGGAGACTGAGACAGGTGATTTACATGTATTATTTCAGTTAATAGTCATTAAAACCTTTACCTCTGATGATATGTGACTTGACCAAGATCATACAATTAGAAAGTGTTAGAGCCAAAATTGAACTCCAGAATTTCTGATTTTAAGCATCGTGCTAAACCCAGATTGCAGCAACTTTCCTTTGTCTAAAATCTGTGTCAGCCCATTGTCATGATGCTCCCACGTTTCCCTTCTGCCAGACACACCCATATACTTGTTCCTGAACCAGTTTTATTTAGACGTAGGAAAGAATCTCAGTAGTGGCCATTATTGGAAGAAAAGAGAAACTAATACCTGTTAAGTACTTTCATGAGAGAGTAACTGTGTTCAGGGTCTCATAGGAGCAGTTTCATTTGATCTCCGTCAACAGTCTTGCCTGATAGTTATGGTTGCTGCTGTTGAGGAGTTAAGTATCTTGCCCCAAATCACACAACAAGTAGGTGGTAGAGCATAAATAGGTCTAACTTTTAGGAGAGCTTGACTTTGGTCCTAATTACCAGTGGATGGTTTACCTATCAAAGGTGACATGACTCATTTTTGTGTTTAAGTTTTTACCAATATCCTTAACTTGCCAAAGATGCATTCCTTACAGCCATTATGGTTTTTCTCCTCCTCAATCTTGTGGTTAAGTTCCCTCTTTTTAACAGCTCACTTCTTTACTAAAGGCCAATCAGATGATGGACTAAAAAAAAATCACAAAGGCTAAAAGCTTTTGTTCCCTGCACTGCCTGTTGTAGCAGTGCCCAGGGGTGATGTATCTTGAAGAAATAAGGTTCCTGGTAAGTAATTGGGGTTTCTTTTTGACCGTAAGTAAACATTGCTTTCTGGTTTTGTTGTTCTTTTGTCTTCATTTTTTGTAGAGCTGCATTGTCTCATTGAAAATTTAAGATGCTCATGAAAACATGATATATAACCTGTCTTTACTTTTTAATTATCAAACCCACCTTGCCTATAAGATTGGTAATTATTTTTTCACACTTATTTACTTCATACTTACTAGGTCCTGTTACAGAAGTGAAAACTGACATATATGTCACTAGCTTTGGACCTGTTTCTGATGTTGAAATGGTAGGTATTTGGGAAATTAAATGTACTTTTTGAGGTTTGAAAAAAACATGCAGAAAAGAGGGCAATTAGCATTTATTTTGTAATCGATCACACAGAGCTAGAAAGTCAAAGAACAGCCTAAAAAGTTTACAAAAGTAAGACGTGGAACTTGCATTTCAGCTCTAACATTTGAGTATTTTTTGGTTTGGAATCACTCTCAACACAGAAAAGAACGTTCTATTACTAGTCCTCATAGTACAACATGTATGTAATATTTTTTTCCCTTAGAAAATTATTGAAGAGGAGAAAATTAGAGAGTGTAATTAGTTTTGGTATGAAACTATATTGTAATCCTAACTGCATTTAGAATTCCTTGTTGGCCCAATTGCTCACTACCCCTCCCCCCCACTTCCATCTCTCAGGCATAAAGAGCTTAGACTATCAAGCACTGGTCAAGATAAATTTGTCCATTCAGCTCTGTTCTCTAATATTAAAGATTTTCAGTTTCCAGGTCGAAGAAACTACTTTACTTTTCTCCTTGACTCTAGGCAAATGTTAATAAATTCTGTGGTCATAAAATTTCTCTTACATATTTTACTTTGCCTTAAAGAGGTCCCTACAATTTTATGATGAATTATGCAGTGATATTTGTTACACATTAATTTTGCCACTTGATTTAAAACAAAGTACAACCGTAATTACCTGGTGCTGGTGGTTTTATTAAATTATAGTAATTATTCTTGAATGATTAATATGTATGATTATCTAACAAATGTAGAAGATTAAGGTATAAAGATGGACATAACATGCTTTAATTGCTGACACTCTGTTTTGCTCCACTGATTTTTAAAAAAAATGTTGCTCCTATTTGTTTTTATTTGGGGTAGTCTTTTTGGAGTGGGAAAGAGGCTAGAGTTTAATACATTTTTCTGCATATTTATGTGTAGTCATCTGTGATTGAATATGTCACAAACTAATTTCCCTAGGAATACACAATGGATGTGTTCTTCAGACAGACATGGATTGACAAAAGACTAAAATATGATGGCCCCATTGAAATTCTGAGATTGAACAATATGATGGTAACAAAAGTATGGACTCCTGATACTTTCTTCAGGAATGGAAAGAAATCTGTCTCACATAATATGACAGCTCCAAATAAGCTTTTTAGAATTATGAGAAATGGCACTATTTTATACACAATGAGGTAGTCATTTTTCTTTTTTGCTTTTTATCGTTTTAACTCTCTTTTTTCCTTTCTTCCCTTCCTTCCTTCCTGTCTTTCTTTTTCCTTCCTTCCTGCTTCCTCATTGAGGGATCTTTAAATTACTTTTAAAGAAAGTGTTGATTTTGTTTAATTGCCTTTTTCCATCATAGACTCACCATAAGTGCAGAGTGTCCCATGAGATTGGTGGATTTCCCCATGGATGGTCATGCATGCCCTTTGAAATTTGGGAGTTGTAAGTTACAATAAAAATGTTGTTAGAATTTATGATTATCTCACGCAAGCTGATATTTTTATATGTGCATGATTTTCCATAGTCCAACATTTAAATCACTGTCCCTGACAACAACTGTCCAAGGTTTGACTTACAGGAGACTGCTTATTATCTAATATATTTAAATAAAGAAGTAAAAACAACCCCTTTTCCCCCAAAAAGCAAAAACATATTTCTACTTACCTAGCCTACCTAGATAGCCTAGGTAGATTGACTCATAATTAATAGGTTGGTGATCCGTGGTGAAATTTAGGGGCCTCTGAACTCCATGTGATGGTGGTGTAACATAGAAAGTATAAATGATCTTTTTGTTTTTGTAATTTAATAGTTTCTGTTACAAGCAGAATCCTTTATGGCAGACTTGAAAAAAGCAGAAGAAGGTTCGGGGCTTCCTGACATGACATAGGTTAGAATAGCATAAGCAGCACTGTTAGTATAAAAGCGGCCGAAGCATGACCAAAACAGAGTAGGAGGTGTGGTCTGATATGTAGACAGAGCAAGACAGTATAGTGACTTACAGACCACATTAAGGAGTGTGGATATTATTCTAAGTGCTTTAGAACACCTTTGGAAGAATTTACTAAGGGGTGTGGTACTCTTTGATTGACATTTCACAATTTCATTTCAGCTTTTCTACCTAGAAAGGATTGTAGAGTTGCTAGAGAGAAGCAGAGAAGAGTTGGAGGCTGTATGTGTTAATATTGATACAAAGATGGTGGTGGCTTAGACTAGGATGGTACCAGAGGAGATGTGAGACAGATGGATTTGGGATATTTTGTGGACATGAAGGCAAGAGGATAAAATGAATGGGTAGGACAGAATATGGAATTCCTTTCCCCCAAGCTGCCTTCTCAGAGATGGCAGCAAAATGTGATCGTCTCTCCTAACGTCTGCCTCAAATATTTGACTCAATCAGAATCTACCAAAAATAGATGCTGACTTTTACTATTGCTTCACATTCTTAGTCTCACTGATTGTGAAACTGTTGCCTGCTGTTATCATTGCTCATTGCTTAACTTAATGAGACTCGGCAGTCACCATTCTTTTTATACCCCCAGTAATCACAATATTCCGTTGGCCTAACTTGAATCTAGAGAGGGTCCTTTGCTCCCTGACCAGTGATTTAATGAGAGAAGATAAAAACAGAAAAAAATACGTGGACAGAAAGGTCGATCTTACTGGGGCCAGAATTTAAAACTATTTGTGCTATAATTTAAATTTCACCCAAGATAGCTCTAATCTAGGGAAAGTCCTTTCCCTCCCACCCACCCCCCCGCCCCCAGATCTCATGGAACACTCTTCAGAGTGACTTAAACATAGTTGGTCCTCCATCAGGGTTTGTATAAAATAAAGAAATTATTCCTTGGAAGCTGATGATTTGGGGTTGAGAACTGAAAAGAGAGGCCCATCATACTTATCAAATAAAGATACTTAATTACTTTGGAAGGAGAAAAATAACATTTAACTATGTTTACAATTCATAGGCATGAGAAAAAACAGGGGGAAAAATGGTTATAAGATAGCCAAGAGTAGGATACCTGATTTAAAATATCATGCAGGATCATAGCATTCTGGGACTTTAACTGTGTGATTAGGCATAAATATACTTCAGAAGATAAACCTTGACACACAGTTGTGTAGTGCTAAATGACAACACAAGCCTTATAGTTTGTTTAGCAAAGTCGCTTATAAAGATAGTCTCCCTAGGTATCAATTCCTTTTGTAGAATTAAACACTTTCACTGAGGACCTACTGTGCTCTAGGCCTTTTAGGAAGGTTTGCAGAGGGTAGCATACAATTCATCTTTGTTCTTCTGAACTCATTTGTGTGTGAGCCAAGCTATCTGTTCTGGGTAGACTGGTAAGCAAGCAGCTGGTCTCCATTTGTACTGAACACCAAATAATAGAAAATGGGCTTGAATTGCCGCTGGGAGGGATTTGTTGAAGATAGAAGGGAAAATGTTCTGATTGTGAGAGTTTAAAGGTAGTGCAACTGGTTGTGTAAGTACATTCCCTGGAGAGCTTTATAAACAGCATAGCCAGTTGTTACCACAGAGTGGTTCCCAAAAAGCATGGGTATTGCCCAGAGGCAGAGTCTGGAATAGGTGACCCCTGGAGAGCTCTCCCAACAGTAGGATTTGCTCTTTTTGTTTTTGTTGTTGTATTATTATACGCAGCATCTGGTACATTTCTAATTGACAGAGCTGCATTAGGATGGAAGAAGTCGATATTGGTCAAATACTGGCAGTGAGTTAGAAAGGGAGCAGCAGTTGGACAGTACTTTTGGGGGGTTTATTATTTCTGCTTTTCAACTGTTTATCCTATTAGTATGGAAACATACCAAGTGCACTGATGCATACATAGCATTTTAGTTGCCTTAGTTGTAGTCTCCCCTCCAAACCTTTGGCATAAAAATAAGAAATATGCCCAGTTGCAAGGCTGTTTATTTAATCTCTACAGTCTTCTCAATCTTAAACGTGTTTGAATAAATCATAATGATTCTTTTTTTCATTTATTACATCTTTCCTGAACATGTGTAATATTCTTAATCGTTGACCATCAATGCTGATGGAAAAGGAGCTCTGAATCTAACCACATTCTGTGCTCTCATCCAGATGCCTATCCGAAGAGTGAGATGATTTATACGTGGACAAAAGGTCCTGAGAAATCAGTAGAAGTTCCAAAGGAATCTTCCAGCTTAGTTCAGTATGACTTGATTGGGCAAACTGTATCAAGTGAAACTATCAAATCCATCACGGGTGAGATATTTAACAATTTGAGTCAATATGCTACCTAGCATTGGCAATGGAGTTTTGTCCTAGCTTCTTCATTGAAATATCTCGTGTTTTCAGGGGACAACTAAAAGTTTCCAGAAATAGAGTTGATGCATAAATCACAGTTCAGACTTTATTTGTATTTAAATCTTGTTTTAGTTTAAAATAAATTCTGAGTTGGTGACATGTGAGAAGTGAGCTGGTTTTCTTATTCAGAAACAAAAGCCAATAATCAAATATATCAAAACTGTTTTCAACAGAATTCTGAGGCGGAAATCTGACCATTGATTTTTTTTTTTTTTTTTTTTTTTGCGGTACGCGGGCCTCTCACTGTTGTGGCCTCTCCCATTGCGGAGCACAGGCTCCGGACGCGCAGGCTCGGCGGCCATGGCTCACGGGCCTAGCCGCTCCGCGGCATGTGGGATCTTCCCAGACCGGGGCACGAACCCGCGTCCCCCGCATCGGCAGGCGGACTCTCAACCACTGCGCCACCAGGGAAGCCCTGACCATTGATTTTTGAGCACTGGATTTCCCTGTTTTTGGTGATTTCCCCAAATCTTTTTTTAAAAAATCTCGCCCAATTTTTGTGGTGCTATGCTACCCTCTTTTCAAAAGTAAAAGCAAAATATAAAGCTTAATTATAAAATATATTAAGGGTGTATATTAAAGCTGTCACATGAGTAGATGGATGATTATTATTGATGATTCTTGGTCTGTACTTGCTTTGGGGATGTGAATGGTAAGAAACATAGGATTTAGTTTTTGTCATATTCAATGGGGAAAAGCTAATTATTGCTTGTTCTAAAACTATTCCTTACATACACATATCACCAGGAAAAACTATTTTTTTTAAGACATTTCTTTTCCAGCCTGTAAGTGAGATGAAAAATACATTTTGGGAGGATTTGAGGCTTCTGAATCTTGGGCTTCACAGTCTGAGAATAAAGCTACTGCTTCCTAAGTAACTTTCTCAATACGTTACTTTCAGATGTAACATTAAAAATATTATCAAGAGCTACCAGAAATCTTATGGTATATTTACTTATTAGCTTTTTTAGGTTTTTGTCTAAATGCCAATAAAACATGCCTGAACTCAGGGATGTTACGTATGGCTGTATGTTACATGTGTTTCTTTGTATTTTTCTTCACATATGCCACATTTAGAAATAAAGCCCTTTCCTAAAACTAAGACAGTAAGGTAACCTTTCCCTAAGCATATATGTATATATAATGTATGCCTTTGTATTCCAATTCTTTCTAAAATTAAGCTTTATATTTTCATGTGTATTTCATTTTTTTCTAGTGATTTTCCATAAAGGTTAGGTCTAAATTCTGCTCTAGAAAATGCTGAAAATGAAGGCTAATCGCTTTAAAATAGAAAGCACTGCAAGAATTTTTATAAAGTTATAGCCCAACTTATTAAATTGCTTAATTACTACATGCAACAGAAATATTTTTCTGTGTAATGACGTGCAGTATCATTCCCGCCCTAGTTGGGAGCTACATATTTCTCAGTGCTTGTGTTGTTACACAATCCGATACTTTCTTTGCCTAGAATACTGTTTGTTAGTCTGAAATATGATTATAAAGCCATTGAATAATTGCCCGCAGAGCCTATAACGTATTTTCCTTATGTTTCATTCGCAGGTGAATATATCGTTATGACGGTTTACTTTCACCTCAGACGGAAGATGGGTTATTTTATGATTCAGACGTACATTCCATGTATTATGACAGTAATTCTTTCTCAAGTTTCATTCTGGATAAATAAGGAATCAGTTCCAGCTAGGACTGTATTCGGTAATTATAATCATTTCTTGGGTATTTTTGTCCACCTTACATTTTGATCATGGGAATAACCTTTAGATATCATCTCTAACAAAATATTAAACAGTAATATATCTGGCTGTGCTAAGTAAAGAATCACATAAGGTTTCTATTTTTTTTTTTTTTTTTTGCGGTACTTGGGCCTCTCACTGCTGTGGCCTCTCCTGCTGCGGAGCACAGGCTCCAGACATGCAGGCTCCAGACACTCAGGCTCAGCGGCCATGGCTCACGGGCCCAGCCGCTCCACGGCATGTGGGATCCTCCCGGAACGGGGCATGAACCCTTGTCCCCTGCATCGGCAGGCGGACTCCCAACCACTGCGCCACCAGGGAAGCCCCTAAGGTTTCATTTTTAGCAGCCAATACAAAGTAATAAAGCTTGAGAGGATATGGGCAGTCCATCCCTTCCTTTGGGGCTCCACCAGATTTCCTTTATTGAGAACTGGCAGGTGAAGACCAAGTGTGAATCTGAATATAATTTCACTTTGGGTGATGTTCTTGGGTTCCTAGCTTAATGCTGTGTAATTGAATTAAAAACCATATCTATGTGTTGAAATGAAATGCATTGGGAGCTTAAAATAAAACAAAAGTCATGGATGAATGAATATGAAAACCTTAGAATAATTTGCCTTTTAATGAAGAGGAACAGAAGGCAAATGGTTTAAATGCATGGAATTGGAAGTATTATATGCTTAGTTTATTAGCTTATTGTTATATTCTACCTGCATCTTTTTTTTCAGAATACTACACATTTTATTCTCTTTGTTTTTACAGTGGCTTCCTATATATCATATTCTTTTTTTTTTTTTTTTTGCGGTACGCGGGCCTCTCACGGTCGTGGCCTCTCCCGTTGCGGAGCACAGGCTCTGGACGCACAGGCTCAGCGGCCATGGCTCACGGGCCCTGCCGCTCCGCGGCATGTGGGATCTTCCCAGACCGGGGCACGAACCCGTGTCCCCTGCATCAGCAGGCGGACTCTCAACCACTGCGCCACCAGGGAAGCCCATATTCTTAACCATATGAGGTCCAGAACACCTGAGTTTTCAATTTTTGTAGCTGAAAATAAGCCTTTTGCATATCAGGCTTGCTTTTAAATATTAAAATTAGTTATAATGATATTTATTTAATTTAACGTATCTCTCTATTCTTTTTCTATTGATTGTGAGTGGCAAAAGCATTCAGTTATGGGATGAAAATGATCAGAATTGCTCTGGAATGGAGGTATAATCCTCACAAGAGATGCCAATTTCCCTTTGCTTTTTCTACTTGGTAGAAAGCCAAATAGAAGCCATGGTATAATATCCCTCATCACACAATAGCTGAAGGGATGCTGGTGAGAAGGAACTGGAGAGAATGGGAACTTCTCATCCCTCCCCTGATCCATTTAGAGAACTTCTGATATAAGGGCATCTTAGTGTTCTCAGTGGACCTGAATGTGGGGTGTTTGCCATGGACACCCTCCCCCACCCCTTTAGGTTCACTCAAGAAGGTTTTGGAATCCTACCAGGGATACTCTTAGAGGAGGGTCAGTGCTGAGGGTAGGGTGTGACCTCACGAAGGCAGTGAACAGGTGTTATGGCACTACCTACTTCGTAGAGTTGCGAGGGTTCATTGCAAGTGTTGAGTAAATTTTAGCTATTAAAAATAGGTGTGAAAATGAAAGAGAAAAAAACACATCTAAGCTTTGGACTCCAATAGGTCAGGTTTTAAAACCCACATCTGCCACTTATTTTCTCCATCCATAAAACTGTGATAACACATGTCTCCTTCACAGACTAGTAAAGATTTAGAATTATGTGCAGTACTCATTACAGGGTATGTGGAGCACTTAGCACATATTAGTTACTCTTTACCATATGCTCTATTGCGTAGGGGAGATTTATTTTGTTATGACCTGGTTTCCTTGATTATTAACTGTTTTTAAAAGAAAATATGCATTATTATGTAATGCCAGACACTCTGCTAAATTCTTTTTTTTTAAATGAAATACAGTTTATTTGCAATGTTAGTTTCAGGTGTACAGCAAAGTGACTCAGTCATATATATATATATATATATATATATATACACACACACACACACATATATGTATATTCTTTTTCATATTCTTTTCCCTCCGAGGTTATTACAAAATATTGAGTATTGTTCCCTGTGCTATAAGTAGGACCTTGTTGTTTATTTTATATATAGTAGCGTGTATATATTAATCCCAAACTCCTAATTTATTCCTGCCCCCACTTTCCTCTTTGGTAACCATAAGTTTCTTTTCTATATCTGTGAATCTGTTTCTGTTTTGTAAGTAAGTTCATTTGTGTCATTGCTTACATTCCACATGTAACTGATATCCAATGATATTTTTCTTTCTCTGTCTGGCTTACTTCACTTAGTATGATAATCTCTAGGTCCATCCTTGTTGCCGACAAGGGATTAATCTGCTAAATGCTTGATGTCCATTCTCTCATTGAATGCAGTGAGAGAGTGATTAACCTTGGGTCTACACATCATGTCCAGAGGCAGCCTGACTGGGCAGGAGGTATCTGCTGAGGCTGAGAACCAGATCAAAGTCCCTTAACTTTTCCTCGTACAAAAAATATTAATATTTCAGGAACTGTCATCATTGAAAATAAAAATAAAATTACTTTTACACATATACCATCTTTTTTCTATGTTCCTAAATAATTTCTAGAACAGATAATATTGACCCATTAATGATGCCTTTGATTAAGAGGTAGTCATGTCAAAAGTGCAGACTCTGGAGCGAGACAAAAGTTGTAACCCCAAAGTCTACCACTTATTAGCTGTGAACCTTCAGTGAGTTATTTCTGCCTGTTTCCTCCTGTGTTACAACAGGATACATTGTTGCTACTACATAGGGTTGCTAGGAGGATTCAATTAATTAATTTGTTTTTGGTTTTTTGTTTATTTTGGGATTTTTGCTTTTTTTAAAATTTTTATTTATTTTTGGCTGTGTTGGGTCTTTGTTGCTGCGCACGGGCTTTCTCTAGTTGTGGTGAGCTGGGGCTACTCTTCGTTGTGGTGCTCACGCTTCTCAATGTGTTGGCTTCTCTTGTTGTGGAGCACGAGCTCTAGGCGCCCGGGCTTCAGTAGTTGCGGTGCATGGGCTCAGTAGTTGTGGCGTGTGGGCTCTAATGCATGCGGACTTCAGTAGCTGTGGCTCGCAGGCTCTAGAGCACAGGCTCAGTAGTTGTGGCACACGGGCTTAGTTGCTCCGTGGCATGTGGGATCTTCCCGGACCAGGGATTGAATCCGTGTCCCCTGCATTGGCAGGCGGATTCTTAACCACTGTGCCACCAGGGAAGCCCTCAATGAGTAAATTTGGATAAAGCCCTTGGAACAATGCCTACCACACAGTAAATACTATTTTTAGTGTCATTGATTACTATGACAGCTCACGCTGCCATCTCCCTCATTTGAGAATCACTACTTGATACTATAATGTGAATGTTCTCAATATTTTCTAGTTATTGTGATTGGTTGATAAGCTTTGAATGCTCTCTTGGTTCATTGTAAACTCATAGCCATGGTTTTGTCCCATTTGTCCGCAAATAATAGAAATTTCCAGTGGTATGGGGAGAGAGAGCATTGATTATATATTATATTGCCCACCCAACATTTCCTATCCAGATGAGATACTGTAAGGAAATTAAGTAGCATGTGGTAAGGATACCGATAACACTAATAATAATGATGATAAGATTTGCCATGTACTGATAGGGGTCATCTTATTTAATCTTCACGATAACTCAGCAAGGTAGGCATTATTAATTTCATATGGCTAAGGATATAGACTCGAAGAGATTAAGAAACTTGTATAAAGTCATATGTTTAAGCAATAGACCCAAGACAATTTCTGCCTAACTTTGAGAACTCTCCCATTTCTACTCTGCCTTTCTTTCTTTACAGGGGGTCTGGGGACATGGGGGCTTGTGGAGAATTCCAGAGCAGCTGAGTGAAATTGTATGGCTGTGTGCTGAGGATACTTTGTGGGTAGCTTTTTCCATTGGTTTCTTTCTGATTGTGCTCATGTACCAAGATACTGGTTTTGATTGACCAGGGAAATTATGCCCAAAAATTAAGTCTTCTAAGACCTAAGATGTGTCCGAATGGTAATTATTAAATTGTTTATTGATGCTTTTGATGGTATTTTTTAAGGAAGTTAAGTTTTAAGTATTTGCGGGCACGTAAGCACTCTTTCATTTGAGATTCAGGTAAAAAAATTAATTCTGGTCTAGTATTTATCTTTCCAAATTCTCATTTTCCTCTTCACTCAAGGAGAGAATTTTCTGGATCAGGGGTGTCTTTCAAGATCATGCAAAAACAAAACCAAAAAAAAATCAGTGTAAATATGAGAAGTAGAGTGTGCCGAATTCTCTGGCAAGGGCTTCTCTCTCTAAACTTGTGTGCCTCTAAGTTTTCTAATTATTCCAGTATAGTAAAGCATGAAATCTGAGTAAATGCCAGCTGGCATATGTACATCATTACTAGTTCATTTTCTAGGAGTGGCTAGCCAAAAATTCACTCTTGTGTACAGTCTTAGCCTACTCGTACATGTCCTCTTCCAGCTTCTGGGCCAACCAATATGGTGCATGTTCAGCACTCTAAAAACAGGAACTGGCGTCAATACTTGAACGTGTCAAAAAAATTCCATGGTTATTAAGGTGCTTTCACGGTAGATGTGGTAACGGATGTACTATCTTCCTCGATGCAGAGGAAGCATGGCTTCTTATCTGAAAAGTTGGCATCTGTTTGCTATTGTGTTGGTGTTTATTTAACCAAATGTTCCACCTAAAAACAGGTGTAATAAGCCCATTCCTGTTGTGCTAGTGCTTTCTTAAATTTGAACTCCAGGCAGAGAAACTTTTTAATGTCTAAAGGGATGGCAACTTCAAACACTCAGCCAATTGTTTATGCCAGTTACTTTCTTAATTTTGCCAACAGTCATAGAATAGGAGCCATAATATCTGAAGGGTCTTTCTACAAACTTTAGAATCAAGTTTACCCTAGACAATGAAAGAGAGATGGAAAGCGGCCACATAGCCAATGTTTTTGCGTAGATGTCCATACGTTATTTAACATATTCATAAACCTGGTGATCCACCCTCCTTAACATTCAGAAAGTAATTTTTGGATTCATGGCTCAATAATTGAACTAATACTCTGCTTACCTGGCATTAATAATGGAATTTCTTCTCATACTGCAGGAGAAGACGAAGACCACTACTTCTGGTCCTCAGGAGAAATCGTTCTATTACCAAAAAATGTTCACAGCAACATGGAGAATCTTAAGTTGCTTATATTTGAGTTTCAGTTTCCTTTTGGATTATCACAGTATGGTCACTGTGAAATTTTCTGATTTCTGAGCAGTATTCTTATTTACACTGCACTGTTCATTTTTTATTTTCAAGTGCTCTCAGCACAATTTCTATGCTGTTAGAGGAAACATGCTTATTAATAAAGTTGTAGAACATTTTTGAATTCTTAATAGGCCATTAAACTTAAGTTGTTATGAATAAGAAGAAAAACCTTGATATATCTTTAAGTTTTGTAGCTAAAATTTTTCAGAATTAATTTAGGGTTTATTCACATATCTCACAATGAGCATGAGAATGGTGCCATTTTCCTGAGATTTAAGGTAGAGACCCTAAAAGTCCTGAGGTCTCTTTTCGAAACAAAGTCTACTAAATTCACAAGATTGCATTTTCATAGGCATTTAGGTATTTATATGTTTGACTGAAAAACCACATTTTAAAATCTGTCTTTGACTAATGAAATGCTAAAAATAGCATGAAACTTTTTTTTAAAGGAATACAACCAAATTCTCAACTTTCTTCCTCTGTATAGTTTATGGAATGTTTTTGAAAGATCCATAGCTCAGAAGCTACACAGTTGCTCTAGTTTTTCCTGTTCTAAACATTGACAATTCAGAAGAGACTAGAAAGAAAATAGATTGATGAAGAGCTGAAAAATGTATTTTTATTTACAGTGCATTTATCATGTGCTCGGCACTACGTGAAATAAGGTAAATCCTGAAGCAGTGTTAGACATTCTGCCCTTAAGAAGTCTATGCTCAATCAAGTAGTGGAAACAAAGCTCACTCAGATGGAACAATTAGGGAACAATACAAGGCAGAACATAATTAAGTGCTGAGTTGAGAGGACAGTATTATTTCTCCCTACATCAAAATATTATTATTCTTTTATTATTGCATGGGACTCACTATTTTTTCAGTTTAACATGTGTTATTTGGCTTTCAGCTGTGGATTGGCATGGACTGGATATAGTTTATGCCTTCATCATTGTTATTGTTGTCATCATCACCATCCCCAAACACCTGGGTGTGTCAATTCAAGAGATTTCCTAGGCATTACATAGAATGAGTTTAAATGGATATGGTAAATCTCCATGTACATTTCCAAGCTTAACTACATAACATGGATTCGATACACAGAGAGGCAAAGATGCAGAAAGGGACAATTGTGCACATATTAGCATCCCTACGTAATGCATTTCTCTACAGTTTCAGTGGCAAGTGGAATTCTTCCATTGAGAATGGGGACTGACTTTTTTCCCAGGCTGAGGAGAAGCCTTTTCTGGAGATGATATGCTTCAGAAGCCTATTGATGCGTGAGAAGTACCTCTATTCTTGTTGCCAATATTTTCCTGCCAACCACAAACTGATGGGCAGTAGATGCCCAATATTTTTAAAGCCAAATTATTCTAGAAGTCTATTTCTCAGAAGTATACCTATGTTGTTTTATATAAATTAAGCTATTTTACAACTAGTAAATTTATTATTTTAATTCAATAAGTAATATTCAGGTAAAGACTATAAATACATATAACTTGTGCTTTTTCTGATAGAGATTCTCAACAGCAGTGGGCCATGCCTACCCCAGGAATTCTGATGCTTCAATTTTCATTGCTACCATCTTCCCACTCCTGGTTGAGAGTCAGTGCTTCACACTTTCTGTTAGGTGTGTGTTGAGTTTCTCAGGTACATTGGCCCAGGTACTAACATGAACCCAATATATGTTAGGTGCCTTACATACTTTTAGTCTTCATTGTAAACCCAATAAGTGGGTATCAAATGAAACCAGTGAGTTTTCCTAACTTAATCCAACTCACACTGAGCCAGTGATTAGAAGAGCCAGGATTTGAACCATCTCTGTCTCTCACTCCAAAGCCTGTGCTAATTTCACTGAACCACTATGACTGGAATCTTACATCAAAGATGGTTTGGTTTGAGTTACTGTAAACTTTGTTACCCTCACCCCACCAAATTTCCAGGTCTTTTTGTTTGTTTGTATGCATTGAAGTAACCATAAAGTATTTTGTCTCTTTGCTCTTTTGCTTTGAAGGAATAACCACAGTGCTCACCATGACCACACTGAGCATCAGTGCACGGCATTCTTTGCCCAAAGTGTCCTATGCGACTGCCATGGATTGGTTCATAGCTGTCTGCTTTGCTTTTGTGTTTTCGGCCCTTATTGAGTTTGCTGCTGTCAACTACTTTACCAATGTTCAAATGGCAAAAGCCAAAAGGAAGACATCAAAAGCCCCCCAGGAAATTCCAGCTGCTCCAGTGCTGAGGGAAAAGCATCCTGAAGCACCTCTGCAGGTATTTGACTTAATATCCTTTAAGATTTCAGCATCTTGGTCAAATTTGCATTGCCGGGGAAAAGCTAAGAAGTTGAAGATCCCAATGACAATCTGTAAGTCATTTAAAAATCCAGAAAAATATTAAAGGATAATCATGCATTTATACTTTAAAATTGTGATTAGTGGCTTAAAAGTTAAACAGCTCTGCGGAGTGGCTGGGCCCGTGAGCCATGGCCACTGGGCCTGCACGTCCGGAGCCTGTGCTCCACAACGGGTGAGGCCGCAACAGTGAGAGGCCCGCGTACCGAAAAAAAAAAGTTAAACAGCTCTGGATGAGCTTGAGGTACACAGCTAGTTGTTTGAAAGTTCTTTTCAGGATTAAAAAATTTTTATAGAGAGGGGCAAAATCTTATGTATGTGCTTAAAAGAAACCTGTGGATACCCTTAAGTGGGTTGGAAAGGCATCTCGGTAGAGTTAATTGAACAAAGTAAAGCAGCAGTTCTTAACATAGCTCCACGTGAGAATGATCCCATGGGGCTGTGCCCTTGTATGGAAGAAGAAAACAAAACCAATAAATAAAAAGACCCGGGCTTCCCTGGTGGCGCCGTGGTTGAGAGTCCGCCTGCCGATGCAGGGGACACGGGGTTCGTGCTCCAGTCTGGGAAGATCCCACGTGCCGTGGAGCGGCTGGGCCCGTGAGCCATGGCCGCTGAGCCTGCGCATCCGGAGCCTGTGCTCCGCAACGGGAGAGGCCACAACAGTGAGAGGCCCGCGTACCGCAAAAAAAAAAAAAAAAAAAGACCCATAGTTGTAGGTTATGCACATCCAGGACTGAGAATTCTTGTCCTAAAGAGACATATCTAAAAGGATATGAAAGCCTAATAAGAGCTACTGTAATTTACATTGGGCACATAAGTGATTCTGTGATTTAAAAAATTAAAGTGACTTTTTCCTCATGGAGGCCAGTTGTACAAAACTAGCAAGATCCTCATGAAAATGAGAAAGCTAACAGCCATCCCCTCCTCCCTCTCCTCCTCTTCCTCTGATACTCTGCTCTCTCTCTGTCTCTTTTTCTCACTCTACTTGGCTTCCTCCTTGAATCAACAAAATGTCAGTGGTCACATGCACAACCTTATTGCGGTTACCAGAAATGGTAGTCTAAAACTCCTTTTGTCTACATGTGCCCAAATCAAAATATATATAAATCATCAACTTTATTCTCTATAGGTGATAACTCATTCCCTTAATTATTCATACACGCATTCATTCTTTTTCTTCACTCATTTAACAACATACATTTAGTACCAACTATGAGCCAGACACTGTTTCTGGTCTGAAAAGCAAGGGTATACAAAGCCCCCTGACAAATATCTTACTCTGTATAACTTATCTTTCAGTGTGTAGGGAGACAGACAATTTAAAAACATATATAGTAAAACACTTAGGTGTGTTAGATGGTGATAGTGCTATGACAGTGCTGAAGCACCAAAGTGGGAAGGAAGTGCTGGAGCCTTGTGACAGGGGTGGGATTCAGTTCAGAGACCAGGCAGGCAGGGAAATCCTGCCATAGAAGATGACAGTAGAACAATTAGGTTAGGGATTTAACCTGGCAAGGATTAACTGTTAAGGCTCCTACAGTTTATAGCTCTCCTCCCACAGGGCTCTGGACACTGGTTCTCTAAGAATGGCATGTGAGCAGATGGGAAGATTATTGTCCTTCCATTAAGTAAGTTTGGATAGCTTACATTTTCCTCTAAAGGAATCAGTTTCAACAAGATTTTCAAAATTATTACAATGAATTTTGTATGGTATTTTCAGTCAAAAAAAAACCCCTGATTATCTACAGTTTTATTCCCTTTCCAATTCCCCATTGGTAATTTTATGCCCTTTCTGCCTTTTACTGTTGTTTCATTTGCTTTGCTTTGTTGTGTTGAGGGCTTGGTAGAAAAATTCTATTTACTCTCCCTTTAAAAAAATTATCTTGTATTTACTTGTTTACTTTACTTTTTTTTCTAATTACTGACAAGATTTATTTTAATTTCGTCTTTCTGCAAGTTAATGTTGTTACTCGATTTTAGCTTCTTGAGTTTAGTTCTTATTCATTTATTTTCACTGTTTCTTATTTAATAATAAAATTTCCTTTATTGCAATGAGATTTGCTTTGCATATAGATTTAGCCAATTCATAACTTTTGATACGTTATATTATTGTAATTATTTGCTAAGTATTCTGCAGTTATGCTGCTATTTTTCTCTACAAGCTCAGAATTATTTGGAAGATAATGTTAAAGTTTCCAAATGGGATTTTGTTTATTTGTCTCCATTGTATTTTTCGTTGTATCACTTTATGTTCAGAAACGTTACTTGTACAGATTTGAATGTTGTTGATGTTTTCATTGTGCCCTGAGTTATGCTAAAAGCTTATAAATGTTTGATGGAAATTTAAAGGAGTTGACTGTTAGTTATTAAATTAATTTTACCTAAAACATTTTTATTTCACCCTCTTAATAAGTCACTTCTTGATCTTTCAAATACCAAGAAAGTTATGAAAAATTCTCCCACAAATATTATGAGATTGTGTTAGTGCGTTTTGCATTTTAACTATTTTTGGTTTATGTGTTTTGATGCTTCGATATTCAACATGTAAAGATTTATAACAGCTCTATTTTGATATCACTCTATTAATTTAATCATAAAATAACCTTTTTGGGGAGGTTCCATATAATGCCCCTTGAATTCTATTTGATCTGATTTTATTATTATTTTTTTATTCTTTCTTAATATTAACTTTTGTAGTATATTTTTATTGCTAAATTTTCCTATTTTTTTTTCTCATGTACTTTGGAAGCTATATATCATATTATTATATAACCAGTGGTTATCTTTAAGCTTTAAAATGACATATTGTAACTTATGATTTTCTAATAGTGTTGAAATTATAACATATACTGACTCTTCCATGTAGCTGTTAACTCCCCCCAACCCCAGGATTGCTCAAGTCTAAAGAGTCTGCATTTGGAAATACTTTATATATAAATTTTTTTTCTGTTTATAATGAGTTGATGTAGTTCCCTTTTCATTTTTGCAAGGTGATGAGGCTCCTTGCACTAGTGTTATAATAGTATAAATACTTGAAAGTACCCCTTAATCAGCGAAAGACCATTCTGCAGAATTTCCAAAGGTGGGACGAGAACTAATAGTTCCTTGAAACATATCTCTTGACTATTACAGCATCACTGGTGAGTGGTAGGTTGAGTACATCCAGTTGGCTAAGTCCACTCTTGGCAGCATGGGCCACATGCTGGGTGCAAATGGCATAATCAAGATTAAGAAGATGAAATTTGTTTGTGAAGGGCATAGAGTCATAGTATTTAAGGGTTGAGAAGTTTATAATAAATCTCATCAAAATATTCATCATATGTTTCATGTCCTATATGGTATGTAACCATATATGTATCATAACTTAGATTGCCACAGCAGCTTCCTGAAGAATATCTATGTTCTAAGGACAGTGATTAATGGGTTGGCCCACACATCCTCCAGAGTACATATTGCTGCCAGAGCACAGCTGGCTTTGGAGCGTCAGTTGTCATTGAATAGTTCAACTTTGAAGGTTGAGAACACATTAAAATTGAGGAAGGGAGAGAGAAAGAGAGGAAAAAAAAATATATATAGATAAATAGGGAGAAGGAAATCAAGATGGGGAAAAAGTGTGTTAAGAGCAAAATTTTAAAACATGTTACTGGAAGGAAATACTCTAGTAATCTTATGAAGTTTGGAGTTTCAGTAGAGATTCTAATCAAACAGCTGAAATGTGCTTATTCTAATGTGTTCCAACTTGTATGGCTATTTGCTGATTTGAATGATGCTGCTTTGTTTAAACCGTGTTTAAACTCCTCATTTGAAATTGCCTTCAGTCTGCACAATACTTGATAATTCAATAGTCCTTTGGGTTAGCTCGCTAGTGGTTTGATTCATTGTCACCATATGTGACCTATGGACTGTTAATGGCCTGGCAGAGGTTCATGGTGACCATTTTTATTTCTTGGGAATTGGAAAGCTTATGGTTTATGGAATATTCATGAAGCAAGGAGAAATAGGCCAACTGGAAGACTCTTAAGAGCAGCTATGGGCAGCTTGGGTATGTCTTTAGGCATCTCAGGAGGCAAAGCAGCTGTTTTGCTTCTGCTCAACATCACCATAATTCTGCCTTTGACTCTGTCCTTCCAATATTGAAGTTGAGCTCTATTCCCGTGGTTCTATCCTTCCAAACCCTTACTACTTCTTAGAGTACCTACTCGCTCACTGACTCAGGTGATTTGGATTAATAGGATGATTTGGAAAATAAATAACTATAAAATAAAACGTGGAGATTTCTTAATAAAATCATACTTAAAACTTACTTGAAAATATATTCTGTAGCCCTTGTTCAGTCAGAAAGTGTACATTAATGTATGTATGTTGTACGTTGTGAAAAAATCCAATGATATAATGACTAAAATTACTTGGACTTTTAAATTGCGTCAGGTACTATGTGATATGCTTTACATGTGCTACTTAATTTCAAACTCACAATAACTATTTTATAGATGAAGAAACTAAGTCTTTTCTTTAATATCTTTATTGGAGTATAATTGCTTTACAATGGTGTGTTAGTTTCTGCTTTATAACAAAGTGAATCAGCTATACATATACATATATCTCCATATCTCCTCCCTCTTGCGTCTCCCTCCCACCCTTCCTATCCCACCCCTCTAAGTCTTGAAGTTGTTGAGTGATGTAATCAAGGTAACACAACTAGAAATGGTAGACCAAATAGAATAGAGAAGAGCAGTGAAGCACGTTTAATGAAGAAGCTAATTAGTTCGCGTTTAGACACGTGGAAATTTCCAGAGTGGGACATTTTCTTCTATCCCATGATAACGATGACTTACTTTTTTCGAACTACAAGTGCGTATTTCTCCACTGTGCACCTTTCCTTTCCCATCTACCCAATTTCTTTGTCTATTTCCATTTTACTGAACTATTCTTCATAGACTTCTCAATATTATAGCGTTCATAGATTCTTACAAGGGTATTTGTAAAATTAAAGAGCTGTTTGCTCTGCTTAGAGTCTTTAAGAAAAAGATGATACAAAAAAGAATATATAAATAATTCAAGATACACCTTGGATTCAATAATTCAACTGTACTCATGAGAATATCCTTCTTTACTATCCATTCTTCAAAGTCAAACTCTAGCCCTATTTCCCAGATGAGGATCATTTTGATAGAACTTAAGGATGCCAAGGATATGGTGTTAAGTATCCACATCTACAAAATAATAATAGAATCTGCCAGAAAGACTGATAATGAAGATTAAATTACATCCTGCATGTAAAGTACATGGTACAGTGCTTAGTACCCAGTAAATAATAGCTGTGATTATTATTTTATCAAAGTACAGTTGATTTACTATATTATATTAGTTTCATTTGTACAAACATAGTGATTGAATATTTTTATAGATTATACTCCATTTAAAGTTATTATAATATAATGGCTATATTCCCTGTTTTGTACAATATATCCTTGTAGCTTACTTACTTTATACATAGTAGTTTGTATCTCTTAATCCCCTATCCTCATCTTGCCCCTCCCTGCTTCCCTCTCCCTACTGGTAGCCACTAGTTTGTTCTCTATACCTGTGAGTCTGTTTCTATTTTGTTCTATTCATTCATTTGTTTTTATTTTTAATATTTATTTTCCTTATTTTTTTTGGCTGCATTGGGTCTTAGTTGTGGCATATGGGATCTTTGTTGAGGCATGCAGGATCTTTTCATTAAGGCGCACGGTCTGCTCGGGTTTCTCTCTAGCTGTGGCGCACACGCTCCAGGGCGCGTGGGTTCTGTAGTTTGTGGCATGCCGGCTCTCTTATTGAGGCGTGTGAGCTCAATAGTTTTGGCGCACACGGGCTCAGTTGCCCCGTAGCATGTGGGATCTTAGTTCCCTGACCAGTGATCAAATCTGCGTCCTCTGCATTGGAAGGTGGATTCTTTACCACTGGACCACCAGGGAAGTCCCTCATTCATTTTTTTTATATTTTAGATTCCACATATAAGTGATAACAAAGTTTTGTCTTTCTCTGTATGACTTACTTCACTAAGCATAATACCCTCCAGATCCATCCGTGTTGATGCAAATGGCAACATTCTTTCTATGGGTAAGTAGTATTTCATTGTATATGTATGCCACATCTTTTTAATCCATTCATCTATTGATGGACACATAGGTTGCTTCCCTATTGTGGCAACTGTAAATAGAGCTGCTATGAACGTTGGGGTGCGTGTATCTTTTCAAATTAGTGTTTTTGTTTTCTTTGGAAGTATACTCAGGAGCGGAATTGCTGGATCATATGGTAATTCTATTTTTAGTTTTTTGAGGAACCTCCATACTGGCTGCACCAATTTATATTCCCACCAACAGTGTACAGGGTTCCCTTTTCTCCACACCCTCTTCAGCATTTGTTATTTGTGGTCTTTTTTTTTTTTTTTTTTTTTTTTTTTTTTTGCGGTATGCAGGCCTCTCACTGTTGTGGCCTCTCCCGTTGCGGAGCACAGGCTCCAGATGTGCAGGCCCAGCGGCCATGGCTCACGGGCACAGCCGCTCCGCTGCATGTGGGATCCTCCCGGACTGGGGCACGAACCCGTGTCCCCCGCATTGGCAGGCGGACTCTCAACCACTGCGCCACCAGGGAAGCCCTTTGTGGTCTTTTTGATGATAGCCATCTGACAAGTGTGAGGTGATATCTCATTGTGGTTTTGATTTGCATTTCCCTGATGATTACTGTAGCTGTGATTATTATTATCCTTTGTTTCCTTAAGCATCTTCAACATTTAAAGTCTGTATCACATAATTTACCACTTATAATATCCTGAAGTATTTTGCATAAATTGTTTCATGTGTGATTGCTCTATTTACCTACCTAGATGGTGAGCTTCTTAATAAAACTGGTTATGGCTTCATTCTGTCTTCCCATACAGCCCATAGCACAGTGTTTAATAGTCACAGTTGTTTATTATAATGAGCCGACTATAGGAATCGAACAATAGGAAATGTGGGGCCTCTAAAAACCAGTATATTTATCAACAATTTCCAAAAACGTTTGTATTTTATGTAAAATTCTTCTGTAAATGTGAACATTAGGTGGATGTTAAGTAGTGAGCTAGAGCTGGGTCACTGTGAGGATTGTGAACAGCAGCTACTCATTCTGAGACACACTTGTCAGCGGTTGGACTTTGCTAGTGGACAACAACAGGGAACTGAGGACGACACTTTGAAAAACAAAAGAAAGCAAAACAAAAAGCCTCTGTAAATCTACAAGTGCAGCTATGCATTATGAGAAAAGCATAGTTTGTTGTCCTTGGGTCATTTTAGTCACCTCACTTACACAGGTATCAGTGCCTTTGACACCAGTGTTAAATACAGTGATATCCCAGTAAATGGTAATACACAAGCTTCATTCCATTCTAACAGGCTCTACAAACTAGGTCAGTTTCAGATTTTCATTTCAATCATTCTCAAAACTCCTCTTAGAAATGCTGTGCTTTAAATAGTTTAAGCTAACATGCAAAAAACTTTCATTTTTCCATTTATCCTTATTTCTCTCATTTCTTAACTTAGTTTAAAATCTCTTTCCTTGGCAGTTTGAATAAGGACATGATGAAGTATTGTCAGTTCACTTGACATTTCGGTGTGCTGGTGACAGAAGTTTAATGACGTTCTTTGAACCATATAAATTGTACCTCCCGGAAGCCATACCTTTTTCAGTACAGAATGTTCTGTAGTTAGTAATGCTCTTTAGGCAGTGAGTAATTGTTTAATTGCACAATTATTAAACTGGGTGATTTAAGTGTCAAGAATATCAGAATTATGTTTCATTTCCAACCATATTTTTCATATGGTAGTTTTGTTATGTGTCACATGCTGATTCGTCAGAAATCGTCATTTTGCTAAGGCAAGAGAGCAAATCTCAGGTAGTTAATTTAACAAGTGTTTACTGAGCAACTACTATGTACTAGTCACCATGCAAGGCACTGAGGATTCAAAGAAGACAAAACCTGGGCACTTAGTCTAGTGAAGGAGACAGGTTATTAATCTTGCAAGTGACTATATGTAGTATATAGAAGTATGGTCTGAATCTTGGTTTTAGAATACTTCAGGCATGCTTATAGCAGTATAATCTTACTCTCAAATATTCACTGCTACCTTAGACCTATGTGCTGAAATACAGATCTATATATCCAATTACATACTGGGAACCTATTTTATTTATGGCTACTTTTATGGAATACCTATCAAGTGACAGTAGGCTGGGAATACTCTGAGGGTAGTGGGGAAGTTGACATTCAACAATTAACTTCAAATAGTTAAATAATGATAAATGTGAAAAATGCTATGAAGGAGAGGTAGAGAGGGTCATGATAAATTATATCAGAGAGTTAATTTGAGACTTCAAATTAGCCTTTGAAATGCAAAAAGTGACAAGGTAAGGGATGTCATTCAAAATGACAAAGGGAGGAGAAACGATCAATTTTAGTAGCTTATTGAAGCAATGTTGTGCATATCTTGGTAATTGTTGGTAATAACATCACACGGGAAGAAAAATGCCAACATTAGCATCATAATTGAATGGCTATTTTCTCCTCCAGAAGGGGGAATGCCATAATTTCAGTGCTGCATCAGGAAGGCTTGATATATTGCTAGTGTTCAAGGAAGTAGTAAGGCATCTTGTAAACCTAGTATAACACAGTTTAAGAGTGTGTGGGTGTGTGGGTGTGTGATATAGATATAGATTAATAGTAAACGTGTCCATTCATTTTCACGTATTCTGTGTTTACAAATATGACAAAGGAAGAAGCTGTGAAGTGTATTTACATAGTACATAGATTGGGGGAGGTAGCTTGTCACCATCATTGTCATCACCATCATTGTTATTTATTTATTGTCTTCTACGTGCCATATATATATATATATATGGTGCTAGTTGCTTTACATATGTTATCTCTAATCTCCACAATACACCCTGAGATGAGTTGTTGTGTTGTTATACACATAGTTTTATGGTTGAGAACACTGAGCCTTGGTGAAGTGTTTTGGACACTTTCAGATGCACTGTGCTGTCTCTCACCTAGAGAAAACAGGCAGGCATCGAGGGATTTTGTCTCTACTCTCAGTTTTCCAGTGTAGCTTTGATCACACAACCCAATATTTGAGTTTGAATTTCTCTGTTAGATGACAAAGTTAAGCAAGATTATATCCAAATTCCCTTCTAATGTAAAAACCTGTTACTACAAGCTCATCCACTATCTATAACTAATGCCATCTTGCTTTATACTCTTTAACATATGCTTACTTTCATAAGAATGGATTCTAGTGAGGATGGTTCTTTTGGGGTTCACTGAGACAGGTCAAATTAAATATTCAGATTATTTTATGCTCACTTACACAGCAAAAATCCATACTGTTCCAACAGCAATAAGAGCATCAACTGATCCTGTGTTTAGTATGCACCAGAGAGTATTTTAAATATTTTACATATATTCACTTATATAATTGGCATAGCAATCCTATCCCATTTTCATCCTGTTTTATAGATGACTAATTGAGGCACAGAGTGGCCTAAGTGATTTGTCCAATCACACACCTCCTAAGTAACTGAACCAAGATTTAAACCCAGATGGTCTGGCTCCAAAGTCTAGGTTTACAGCCCCTAGAAATTGCCACCCCTCCATTGTAACCTCATCCCACACTGCTGAGCCTCTGCTGTGCCTACCCTCACACACTCACTCCCCAGCCCATTCATAATTTTTCTGGAGGTTGTCTTAATGTTCACATTGTTGAAAGTGTAAGCCGTACTATAAAACTCTACCCCATTCATAAACAAGCCCTATCCCTTAGCTGGTGGTTCAGCTTACATAGAAGCCAAAATCTCAAAAAATTAGCCACACTCTCCAAATTTCTAGTTTTGCATAAAATATATGTGGATTTTCTCAAGGCTAGAAATCACCAATTGATTGAGGTCATTTTGACTATAGACCAATCCATAGTTTTCCCAATTTTTTGACATTTTAAACATCTAAAAATGTTAAAAAGAATTTCTCTTAGTTTTGTCTTGAAATAACCGATCTGACATGCATTAATTTATTCAATCAACAATATTTATTTACAACATATGTTCAAAAGAATTCTGTTGTCAAGGTGGTGAGAAAAATTTTAAAGAATTTCAAAAGATAGTTTTTGCCCTAAATGAATTTATACTGTGTCAGGTGACAGTATATTGATGTAAATAATCAGAGGAATAGGTATTCTGTAGGGACCAAGAGATGTAAAAAATGTGCTGAACTTTGGGAGGAGCTGGTAGGAGAACTCAGTCTGGCAGTGAGGTGTATTTTACTGATGGTCAGCAGACAAAGGAGAGTAGCAAGGAAATAAGCCAACTCATTACTATAAATATCATTAGTTTGGTTTGTGATTTTTATGGGCTAGCTTGAGGATCACTCTAGAATTGCTATACAATTAATAAACTTTTACCGCATTGTTGGAATTTTTATTACTTCTCCATTTACTCTGTTCCTTCTCCAGCACACCTGGCACAAATTTGCTAAGAATCTAGCAGTTGCTCAAGAAACACCTACTGATTGGTTTCATTCTTCCTATAACTGAGATAGATGCTCAGTTGTCAGGGATAGCAATATATGAAGGAACTGTACGTTTCCCCAGGTGAAATTTTTGTTATGAAAATTTTTTCTTAATGGTGTTTCGGATTATTATTAATTTGGTGATCTTTTTCTGTGTTAGCAATGTGAGTGGGCCAGGACTTCTTTTTAGAGGGGAAAAAAATTCAGTCAGCTTCAAAAATATACAGACACTTGAAACAAATTCCCTCAATGTTTAGCTATATTTTCCAGCAAGTTCTCTTCCCTAAGCTACTGAGTAAGATTATTCATTCCTTCTGGTTTATTTGGCTAAGCTGCCAATTTCCCTTTTGCTATTTTGAGGGGCTAATTTTCCCACAACATAATATACATCGCTAAATCTCCAGCTTTTCTCTCAGCCTCAGATAATTTAGAAGTTTCAAGATGCATCAGTTCGGGTATTACTTATTTCATTTCATTTAAATAAAATCAGAGGATATTATGCATAAAAATGTCTTTGGCAGAAGGAGATTATTATGTATTTTGGTCAATTTAAGGAGAGGGCATTTTCTACTCAGATTGTATGGCATGGTGTGTTTTTCTTAATATTTTCTAGTATCTCACCTTCCAGGAGTTTCTTACCCTGCTTAACTTTGAATAATACATCATATTCTTTCACAATGTCTCTTTTGCGGCTTTTATTTGTGAGCCTGAATTTTCACATTCCTCTTGCTTAGCTATACTGTAGGATTCTATTCTTTCTCCTTCATTAGCTCTTTCTTGAACTTTGACTTTAGTTTTTAAAATCTACTGTCTTCATATAGACAACTAGCATGGGCATTTCTTTAGCCCCTCCAGCGTCATGACTCCCTAATGATGTAGTCCAGTGAATTTAGCTTCTCTCTCAAACTCTCTCTCTTTTGGGAGTAGTTTGGCTAAAGCAGACTTTTTTACTTACTTTTTGTTTGGCTAATTGAAAACAATTGTAGGTTCCATAGTCAGAGAAAAGTCTGTCTTTAGGGAATTCAAAGAGGACAATGGGGGTGTGAAGATGAGGTTGGGGGTTAGTTTCCTTGTGAATGCTTTCTATTTTTTGCTTCCCTAAAAAGTTTTTACTAAGTCCAATCAGTTTAATGTAGATATCGAGGAGTCACTTGAAAGTAAAAAATTGTACCATGAAAATTTTAGATAAAGGGAGGGAGGTAGGGAATAAGAAGGACGCCCGCCATTTAGCACATCTGCACTTTTTTTTTGGCCAGGTTGTTGGCATTTGAGGATTAACATTTCCAACATTTCTTGGCAAAAGGTGGTGAGAACTCTGTATTCAAAGAGCAGAAAGTCAACTCTTCATATACAAAATGAGTATATTATTGTCTCCAGCTTATCCAACTGTGAACACTTGTGTATATCTGGGATTATTAGTCTGTTGAACAGATTTTTATTTTAAAAGAAAGCAATTTGAAGGATACAAACTATAAGACCAATGCTTAACACAGAGCCTGGCACCCAATAAATGCCCTTCCAATATTTGTTGACTGAGTCAATGAATAAAAGAATGAATGCAATGTGGTCTCTGTGAAATGTTACTACTACTACTAATGACCGGAAAGAGAAGTCCTAGATGACAACAGTAACAGAGAAAACTCCCATAAACCCATTCCAGCACTGCGTTTTTATTTTTGAGGCCCACACAGAGCTTTGGGATTACTGAAGGAAATCTAGATAACTCTTTTATTACCCTGAACCTACGTGATTTCTTTGGAACTCTTCCCTAGGAAGGAACTGCTTATCTCTGCCTTTTCATTGTCTGTGCATTTGACTCTTAGTTTTGTTGTTTGGGTTATCTCTGTGTCTTAATATAGATGAGCTACTAGATGGGAGATGAGAGTCATGCTCAACTCTGCTGTTGAGGCTATATCTAGAAAACAAGAAAACGTTCTCTAGTTGCATGTGGAAAAAGGATCTAATCGATAGTCTTCTGAGAACTGGTTTGAATGGAGAAGCTCTGGGAAGGGCATCCTGCTTGGAAGGTGAAAAAAAAGAAGCCTCTGTGGAGCTTGAAAGGTGCTTCCCTGGAAAGTGAGAGAGCTGGATAACCATTTAGTAACTTGCTAGTTAGACTCTCAGAGCAGATCCTTAACTGAAGAAATGTTGACAGCAGCCATGAGTGGACAGCTGGGCACTTGACCTTCCCTGGCTACCTCTTCCATGAAGCAATGAGCCTGTGATTTGTTTTGAGAAAAGCCAGGTTTTATTTGGTTGAACCATGTAAAAACACCATTTTTGCTGGTTAAAAACAATTTTTAGAAAGTCAAAACTGGTCTTTTGAAATGAAGATGAGGCCAAGATCTGACTTTTAATTTCCTTTATCAGCTGCCTCTTTTTGACAGCAAAACAGGTAATTAGTAAGAAATTGTGCTAGTGATTATAGTGATTAGCATTTTAAAATTTATTAGTTAGTTTATTTGTTTTCAAGACAAAGATTGATTTTGGAGCTGAGAATGTCAAAACTTTGGAGCTGTACTCCTGGTGCCTGGTGGGGGCACGTCCTCTGTGGGCATCTTAATGCTCTCAGTAGGATTGTTTTGTTGGTTTGTTTATTTAATTTTGACTTGAAGCCAGAGGAGCTTCAACAGGCACTTTCTCCTGTGCTGAGCTCATTCTTGCTGCTTCTGCAAGCAAGAAACCCGCTTTGCTAAAGCCTTAGCTGATCCTGAAAAATGTTAACATGCTTTCTGCTTAATGTTTGCCATCGGGCTGATCTAAAAATGGCACCAAGGAGGTTACCTATTATCCACAGAACAAGAATACATTTCAGGACAGAAATAGATTATGGTCAATGGAGGCTTGATCTGCTGACAGAAAGTTATATTAGTATCCCTAAGCAATTCATAAAAAGAGGAGATTTTATGTGGTGAATCCTGTTTTTTTTTTTATTAAAAAAAAACTCTCTCCTTTAGTAGCTTTCAATATTTAAGCTCTTTTTCTCTTATTTTTCCAGTGTTTATTTGTTGAATTGCATTCATCTTTCAAAACTCCATAAATCACTCATTTTTGCACATTTGCAACGGGTTTGTAGCCGTAGCCAAATTTATTTTATCAAACTCATTACTGCATATACTTTAAAGACATGTATGGAAGCATCAAATGAGGTAGAATTTGGGATGATTTAAAAATAAGTTTTTAAATGGAACATGCAGTTATTTTCTATGTGATCTTCAAGTTCCTAGCAAATTGGAAATTTTTGTTATTTTTTTCAATTAATGTATGATGGATAGGTTGACGCTCTCTTTGCCTGTAAATACACAAGTTTCTGCCTGTTGACCTACCAGTAAACATTTGTTCTGGACAAAATATCCTGGCTTGACCAATGGAGTGTATGGTTACCCTAATGATGGAGCAGAAGTCTTCCTCTAGCACTGAAAATTTGCTAAAGTATTTCAGTTAAATGTTTTCCAGATAACAATCTGAATGTATATGACTGTAATATGCATGCTAAAATGGAGTCAAAGGTTAAAATTACAATCCATAGGGAATTTCAGAACCTCCTGAGGCAATCTAATTATTTGCTACAATTAACTTCCTTGTTACTATCTAGTCATTCTGTAGCCATTAAGTGGAACTAGCCACTCACAGTATTAGAAATTAGAGCATCTAAGTTATGTAAAATCTTAGTGTCTAACTTCCAAGACTCATAAACTTGAAGAAAACAGAGAAGTAAAAAGGATCTCAAATCTTCATTGTTTGTGCAAAGTAGGGGCGCATTGTTCTATAATGTAAAACAATTAGATATTGTTGTTTTATTCTCAGAGATTTTATTATTGGAGTGTCTTCCTCATTTTGGAAAAAAAAAGATACAGAAAGATGTAAAATTTGGGGCAGAAATATGTAGGGTGAAATCAGAAGTATCAAAGTTAGAAGAGAAATACTGAATAAGATATCTCTTCTGTGTTACTTGCTGGGCTCTGTTTTGTGTATTACCTAAGCACTTCAATTTTTAGGGTTTTTTTTTCTGTGAAGCACTAATCGAGGAAATCCTAAAGTTTCAGCATATATGTTGGCCTGAATGAGAATACATGCTGGACTTGTACTGGGAAGAGAGGGTACAAATCCAATTGTCACCTTCTGGATAGAACACTGCTGTTATTTGGGATTCTGGGATTCTGCTGGATCGACCTGATTTTGCACTGAGTAGTAGAACCTGACTCGTTATAGAGCTGTTCATCTCAGCAATAGCTACATTAAATATGAACATTGTATATGTTTATTCCAGGCCAATCTGCCAGCACAGTAGAGCTAGCACAATCATACACTCTCAGCAAGGCAAGCAGTGAGACAGAATTTGTTGTTGTTTTCTCACTAGCTCGCCATAATGTGCTTCCCCAGTTTGAATGCTTTCTGCAGTCTGATTATCGTGTTTACTCCGTGGTGTTCTTTCTTCATGTCATTAATATCCTATTTTCTGGCTGAGGTTCTCTTTATTTATGATAATAGTTTGATAGGTTTCCAAAGGATAAACAAGTGTGATTCTTTTAATGGTTCAAGTACAATTTGGAAGTGGAGTGGCGGTCTTATGGCTGTTTCAGATCAGCCAGCTGTGTTCATGGCCTAGGCCCCAGCTAGGTTCACTACTAGAACAATTTTAAAGGGTGCTGAGATGATAAAGACGTTAGCCAGAAGCCTCCTGATATACTGATGGTAGATGATAGATTAAGATAACAAGAACATATGTCTAAGTGGACTGTGTTACCCCTTGTAACAATTCGGTGCTACCATTTCCATAGATGCACTCCCCGTGCTGAGCAGATATACCTGTAATTCAGATCGGAAAATCCCAGTTATCCAGGTACCAAAAAGAACCAAAAAGCTAAATTAGGTAAAAGCACTTTTTGGTATACTGTATTGTGCCAACCTATATGAATATGCCACAATATATTTAGTTTCAGTGCAAAGCTAGTTTTTATGATACCCGAATGCTTCGAAAGCTGACAATGCATGAGTAAAAAGGGACTCTCTGTTAAGGACAAAAATTTAATCAGAAACTCATTCCAAAGTTTAATTTCAGTGTTCAGTTTTGGGGTTTTTTTTCAGTAATTCAGCAAGCTGACATTAAAAGTTGCTCCAGTCCTCTTTTTAGACTGATCATTTTAACTGTTCCCTCCCTAATTACTCCACCAAGCAGAGAGAAAGAGCCTGTGAAGCCTGGCTCCCAGGCTTTTTAAGAAATTAATGAATATTGCAAAAATTGTGTTGTGCCAGAAATTATTTTTCAAGACGGCTGCAATGAGAAACCCCACCCCCACCCCACCCCGCCACAGGCTATCCATCCCACATGCATTTCTTACAATGTATGGCGGACTCTTTGTTCCCTCACCCTAGAACCTGGGTGGACCTATGACCACAGTAGAAGTAGTGCTTTATGACTGTGAGGCTGGCGACTCAGGACTGCTGTCTTGGATCCAGTCACCATGCTATAAGGAAGCCCAGGCCACATACAGAGACCACAGGTAGGATATTCCGGCTGACAGTCCCAGCATCAATGGCCAGGCATATGAGGGAGGTGACTCCAGTACCAGCTGCTTTGACTGAAACCACATGAGAGACACGGAATGAATGAGAACTGCCTAGCTGAGTCCAGCCAACCTCCAAACCCACGAAAGATGGTGTTAAAATGATTGCCGTTGTTTAAGGCCATGATCACTTGGGGTGATTTGTTATGCATCACTAGATGGCTGGAAAACACATCTTTTAAGTCAGACATACTCAAGTCAAATACTGACTCTTCCTGCTGCTAATGAGATGATGTCAGCCAAGATCTCAAATTTCTCTAATTCTCTTTGTTCATCTTACAGATGTTTAATCTGGTATACTGCAGGTGCTCAATCAACATGAGTTTCCCCAATCTCCTCCCTCCCTCCCTCCCTGCTTCCTTCCTTCCTTCCTTCCATCTTTTCCTTTTTTGCTTGCTTACTCCTTTCCTCCCCTTCCTTCCCATGTAAATTCAATGGAGTGCAGCTGCTTTTGTGGTAGGCCATTTTAAACCGGAATATGTTAGTACCAGGTGTGGATTTAATTGGACCTTTACTTAGAATGCAAGCAGACAGAATTCAGGAGGCATTTTTTTTTTCTTTTTTTTTCTTTTTTGGTGAAAACTGCTGAATCACTTGTCCCAAAATCGCCATAAAATATGCTCAGACCTTCCACAGACAGTGTGTGTGGTGTGATCAAGTGCCTTGGGGGCGTGGGGTAAATACATTTTTAAAAAAGGAAATGTTTCCATCAGTTCACAGTGAACATTATCTGAATTCAGTTCAGGCGAAGAATATCTTAAAGAGCTAGATAAAGGGAATGAAGGCATGAGCAACATGTTATTTGTAGGAATGACATACATTATCTCCTTGGCAACTGCAGGGTGGCATGCAATTTGGCAATCTATGTTGTGTCATCTTGGATGCCTGGAAGTCACTGTTTCCTATGGAAACAAAGGAAAGAACAACATGAGAAAAAGAGTTCTGATTTTAGTATGCTGAGAAAGTATTTTAAAACCGAGGGGCCAGCAGCCTTTCACAACAGAACCAGAACTCAAAATGGCATTAAATTTTCATTTATTAATTCCACAGTGCTTTAGAATATGGATGAGATCCAGATTTGCTTTGGCCCTGCTGAGCTTTTTATTCATGCTTTGTGGTCAAATGATGACTCCAGACATTTTGTGTGGAACTTTCAATGCCCTGGGGTGTAGTAGGTCTTTCAGAAACATTAGGACGTCAGCTTACGCACGTTCATTTGTTTACTCATTCAACAAATATTTGTCTAGTGTCTAATTTGTGCCAGGCATTGTGCTGGGTTATTGAGGCTACATAGACCCTTTGCCTTATGTCTTAGCATCATCTTGTCACATCCGTGGGATATTGTGGTAGTTCTTTATTTGAAGTGAATCAATAATTTAGAAAACATTCATTTAGCCCCGGCCTGGAGAGCCTATTATATTGGAGCCAAGGGATAGCAGAAATGAACCACATGGCTGCGTGATATTTGATGGGGCACAGAACAGTTCTCATCATGGCTTTTCTTTGGTCAGTGATTTTGTTGAATTTTCCTAGGTACAGTCAGCTTGTTTTCATCGCCAGCTTCCAAGTGAATGGCTCCAAAACATTTATGATAACGACTCATGCTCAATATAATTTCATTTGGTAGGTAATTTGATGAAAATGAATGTCTTAAATGAAGGAAATTCAGACTGCAATATAGCTGGCTAGAGTCTAAAAGTTTCCACCTTGATGAAATTCAAAGAAGTATCAACATTATCGGATGCTGCAAAGGCAGCCCACATGGTTGCAGTGGGACCGCTTGATCACAGTAGGAGAATGAAACAGCTGGTGAGGTGAGATTAAAGCATGACCTCGGTGTTGCCAGTGTTACCAATGGGCTCCTGGGAATTCTTCCACAGTAGTGCTGGAGATAAGGACTTGAGATTCACTGTGGAATAGAAGCCTGGATTCAAGAGTCAGTTCTTTCCAAGGATGATCTTGCCTTTCATTAATCTGTTTAGTGTCTCCAATGCATGGCCTTTCTTGCTTATTCTACATCCACTCCCAACCTCATCACAGCAGAAGCTGAGGCATTTATCCACGTTTCTGAGACCTGCAAAAGAATGACTGAAATAGACAGTTAATGTCCACCAAAGAGCCTCACAAAAAAGCCTTCTAGACTGACTATTCTAAATAGTGATTTCAGGTGTTCTAGCTCTGAGGAGTCGAAGCCATATGGCTGATTTTATCATTTCAGTATTAAAATTAACGATCAGATTTCATTTCCTGGATTTTTCCTCCCTAGGGTCTTATTTTACTATGTCCTCTCTAAGAGCAATATTTTAGCTTAGAATTTTCTTGGGTTTGTGGATATATTCATGGAAGATTTAAATAGCATTGCAGCTGTACAGAAAAGCTGTTCTAGTGTGTGCTTTGAAAATCAGCTTTTCAATAACTGATAGCTTTAGAACTGTGATTGAGAGGAAAAATCCAGTCCTTGTTAAACAAGCTATTTCAGCCACTGGCTCCATGTTTCAAGCAGTTTGAAGGAAGAGTGGCTTACAACCTCATCACTTTGCTCCCAGAGAGGCAGGTTGGTGCCCATGGGCCTCATGCATTTCCTGTGTGGCAGCAGAGGGCACGAAGAAGGTGGGGCTAGATCTGGGAGGTGACTCTCTTTTGCTCCATAACGATCACTCAGCCATACTTTTAAACAGGCAAATGCATGAAATGGGAGAGGAAAGACATTTAATTCTGGTTATCAGTTAATATTCCAGGATTGACTCATTAAACAGTCCATTAGCTACTGTAGTGGCCCAGGAAGTATAATCTGGATAGAATAAATGACTGTCATCTGGTTTTCAAGTGGATTTAAATGGACTGCTTTTAGCTATATAGCTTTGCCAACTACTTATCTCTAGGGACACATTGTGTGAGACTCATTTTTGCTGTTTTGAGTGTATAGGAGTGAATGATTTTGTTGTTGATTTATTTCAATACAGTTTACTCATCACTTATTTAAATATTATTTAGTCATTGGACTTATTTTGATTGTATGCTGCTTAGTTTGTGGTACTGTGCTGGTCAGTGGGGAGAGGAAACTGGTAAGGCAGTGTTGCAGCCCTAAAGAAACTCACAGTTGGGAGGGGCACTCACGCAGCGTGCTGGATGTTAGGCTAGGAAGAAGCAAAGGATACTGTGTGAAGATGTCACAGTCCAGATTAGCGTCTCTGTGGTGGGAGATTCTGATGAGGGTGGAGGGGCTGTCAGGTTAAACTTCTCAGAGGAAGCGATGGCTAAGTACTATTTCAGAAAACGCAAAAGGGAGGCAAAGGTGATAGAGGAAAGGGAGTGAGTGAGAAGAGGATGTGACAAGACCCTGAAGCAAGACAATACAGCTCATCCTTGTAGGGCTAAATGAAGACATCCTGGCTAGAACCCAGGTGTTTTAATTGGGTTTCCCCCAAAGCAGACTTTGTTGCAAGGATTTGTGTGCAAGCAATTTATATTTGAACTGATCCCAAGATCACTGTGAGGAAGGTGAGATGGCAAGGAAGACAATCCAATAAAGTGTTACTAATGAGCAGATTTACCACTGTGTGCTCATCGCGCCAGAGGCTCTCTCAGAATACGTGTGGAACCCACCTCAGAATCGTCCCGTTGGGTGGTAGAGAAGTTGAGGTACTTATTTATCAGCTCTTATCTCTTGTTGATTATGTTTATTCAGGAGATGTTAACTTTCTTCTACTTCTGGTCAAACCCTCTCTCCCATTCCAGTCAAGCTCCTGTAGACAGAGCTCCCCTTAGGGGAGAAAAAGCTGGTAAGACACAGCCTGTCTGGAGTGATGTCTGTCTGGGTAAACCAAATGAATACAGACCAGGCACTCATAGCATATTGCTACACTAGGGTACCCAGAGTGGTTAAGAGGAGGGTTCGGGAGTAAAGGGGAGATGTAGCTGGACTGGAAGGCAGGATCCAAGTCATGTAGAGTGTTACGTCATGTAGGTGTGTGTATGTTTAGAAAAACAATAGCATGCCAGCTGAAAGACTTTAAACAAGGAAGTGGCATTATTGATGTTACATTGTATAAATATTGTTTTACACATAATAGAAGAGAGAGTAGAGAGAGGGAATGTTCATAAGGATATGAGGTCTGAGAACTTTAATAGCCTCTGAGTAGCTAAGTGAGATTATGTTGAATGCCTTTCCATGGCTTTGAAGAAAAATAGGAAGATTGGAAAAATACTGAGGAACCTGGATGGAAAAGAATAAGGCAGAAGGAGGCAAGAATCATTGAAGTTTTGTGGCTTGCAAAGCTAACTGGAGCATGTGCTAGCCTGTAAGATCTAGCATGTTTGTTTGGATAAATGTACGGGGTTCATTGGATATGAATAAATTTGTACGTAGATTTGACTTTGGTCAAAAGGGTTCCTTAAGGTTAAGAATTTGGGGCTTTCCCTCCACCTTTTTTTAAAACTAATCTATTTATTTATTTATTTTTGGCTGCGTTGGGTCTTTGTTGCTGCACGCGGGCCTTCTCTAGCTGTGGCGAGCAGGGGCTACTCTGCCTTGCGGTGTGCAGGCTTCTCATTGCGGTGGCTTCTCTTGTTGCGGAGCATGGGCTCTAGGCGCATGGGGTTAAGTGGTGGTGGCTCACGGGCTTAGTTGCTCTGCAGCATGTGGGATCGTCCCGGACCAGGGATCAAACCCGTGTCCCCTCCAATGGCAGGTGGATTCTTAAGCACTGCGCCACCAGGGAAGCCTTCCCCTACTTTTGTATCACCAGAGCCAAGAACAGTGCCTGACATACAAATAGGCACTCAATAAATATTTGTTGACTAATCGAATGAATGAATGAATTAAAAGTTTGTTATGCCCCTAGTACATGTCCTGCTGGAGAGATGGGTCTCCAGGTTGGAGAAAAATTTGGGAAGCAGACATTGATTTTATGATATTGATATAAAGATGGTAATCTAAGCCACTGGACAGATTTATTTATTTACCTGAAGACTGAAAAAACTGAGATGTCTGAGAGTTGAACCCTGTGGAAAGGTGACAATTTAGGATTGGGTAGAGGAAGAGCATTCCATACTGGAGACTGAGAAGGGTAAGGGGAACATACCTAGATTATGGAATTTATAGGACCAATTTAAAGAAGGAAGAAGTGATAAGCAGTGTTAGATGCTGCCAGGACAGTATATAAGACACAGATTTTAAAAAGTGTCTACTGGATTAATCCACAAAGAGTTCCAAGGGAAAGATGGGAAGGGAAATAAAATAACAATGGGTTGAAAAGTAAACGACAGGTGAAGAAGTGGAAACATTAAGTGTAGACAATTTTTCCCTAAACTGGCAGTGATAGAAAGAGTGGTAGCTGGAAGGGGTCAAAGGTTAAGGAGTTGTGGGACTTGATATTTTCATTTCCTTCTTTGTAATATGGGAAAAGTTTTGGTATGTTATATGTTGAGAAAGTGCAAATATTTTTTAAATTGCTAACATGATTAAGTAGAACAATATCCACAGGATTATTGATTTTATGCTCTCTTCAAATATCTACCAGCCTAGAAGGAAACCTCTTAAATGGGAATCCTCAATTATCTCTTCCTACAGTTGGCAGATTTGGGCAAGTTGGGTTTTAGCTAGTTCTTAGCATTGCTGCAAGGAGTGGAGCTAATTATTTTCACCTAGGAATAGAAAGTAAGATGAATTTTGAAGAGAGCACAAAATGTAAGGTTCCCACACATTCCCAGCATTTTCTGAGGTGGATAGTTACAGTATTAATTTAACACTTAGTTCTGTTGAAAAAATACAATGAATAACTGAGTATAGAAATAATGGAAACTTCTATTCTAATATTTTATTTCACAGGGACTATCTACATTTTTGTCTTAGACTATGGATAACAATATCAAAATAATATTGAACAAGTATCGATCACTTACTGTGCTTCAGGTAGGGTGTTAAGCACTTTATGAATACTAATTCATCAATAACTCAGTAGTTATCATTATTATCCTCATTTTACCCAGGAGAAATACGTAGCACAGAGAGGCTAAATAACTTTCCCAAGACCACACAGCTAGGATTTAGCAGAGGCCAAGGCTTGAATCTACCTGATTTTAGAACCTATGGTTCTGACACTGGTTTTTAACTATCAGTATACTGCCAATAAGGATGAAAATGGAGACAGATATTTGGTAGCTTTTGGTTTTAGGATTCATTTTATTGGTGTCTACAGAGGGCACATTTCTCTTCCTGCCTACCAGATACTTGTGTCTTAGTTTCTGGCCTGCTTGGCTGAAGTGGTTACATTGGTGATATACATTAATGTGCTGATGAGCCATTTGCCATAAATTGCAACTCAGCTACTGGTTTAATTCCTGCTAAATTTGCAATCTGCCTTTACTGAAGTGCAAAATTTCCTTTCTTGTTATAAAGTGGTAGAACATGCAAAAGAGTCTAATACCTTATTTTCTAGCTCAAGTAAAATTATCTAGGCTCAGAGAGAGTTTTAAAATTTTCACTTTGGAGGAACAGCTGTTTCAGCATGAGAGCCTTATTAAATGTCGAATGGTTTTGCTAATGCCTCGTTGGAAACTACAGCTGACAGCATGACACCTACTCCTCAGGACAAGTCAAATGATTTCCTGGAGAAAATCAAAATGGCTTCAGCTGTTTAGGGGGTTGTCTGTTTGACAACTGGTGTGGTAGAATATCAGTTTCTTCTGCTGACTTAATATGTTGTTTTACTACGGATGGAGATTTGTAATGAATTGTGTTAACAGGATAATTCAACATAGGCTTTATGACCAATTGACTGTGCTTCCACTTGTAAAGACTAGGGAACGGGATTGATTTTTAAAATATAAGAGCATGCACAAAAGGTGCTTAATGAGTACTTTTCTGCTACATACACATGTGTACACACATTAACTTTATACATAATTGGGCGCATGCATTGCTGAACTTCATTAACTTCAATTATTTGTAGATACTTACATGTTTGAAGAATCATTTTCAAGTCAGAAACTAGAGCTAGTGCTTATGTTGATATCTTCCCTGGGTTACAATTAAAGTTGAAATTGCAGTTTCCTATGCATGGTGGGGGAGCGTTTTAGTTTTTCCATATATTTGAGTAGTAATTTTGTAAACATCTTTTGAAAATTCTATATTCAAAATTAAGGGGAAGTCTGCGGAAGGAAGTTGGGGCACAGCTTCCCTCTTGTAGAAAAACTTCATAAAAATGTGTTTATCATATAGAAGATGAATTTTTTTTTTTTTTTTTTTTTTTTTTTGCGGTACGCGGGCCTCTCACTGTTGTGGCCTCTCCCGTTGCGGAGCACAGGCTCCGGACGCGCGGGCTCAGTGGCCATGGCTCACGGGCCCAGCCGCTCTGCGGCATGTGGGATCTTCCCGGACTCGGGGCACGAACCCGTGTCCCCTGCATCGGCAGGCGGACTCTCAACCAGTGCGCCAGGGAAGCCCAAGATGCATATTTTGAGTGGTGATGCTGGTTCATTTTTCAAACAACCTGAAGAGAAGCTTTCTCCAATTAAAAAAGAAACTTTGCACAGCTAGATTGCATTTGTGGTTAAGATAAAATTTTCTGTAAAATAAATCATCTAAATGTGGACCTATTTATAAATATTTATTTAGGCCTGAATGTAGAAGTTATATGGGATACAAAGTTATATCCATAAGCACATTATGATAACTAAGCACCAAAGAAATTGAACGAATATCAAGAAAAACAGGCGCAAGAACAGTTCATAAAAACTCTACAATTTTTACAGATACTGGAAAGGAAGGATTAATCAGAGGAAGATTTTTCATGGGGTAACATGGATCAAACAGTAGTACAGTATTTACCTTATAATAGAAACTAAATAAATGTAACTAAAATCCAAATCTGAAAAACCAAGCTGTTCATAAATGTCACTTAATCTGGTTTGGGTTGTGTGGACATTTTTCAGGTAAATTCTTTTTTGCTTTCTTTGAATCCCATTAGTGTAGCTTTTTAGCATAGCAAATTAACATATTTGCTGTCGTAAGGAGCTTCCTGAGTGGCTAAAATTGTTAGTTTGGGATGCAAATCATGACTCGAACCCATTTTAACTGTCTGACCTTAGGAGAAGTACCCAACTTTCTTAGGCTTCAGTGTCCTCATTGGAAAAATGAGAATATTAATACTATTTCCTGGGTGGTTGTAGATGGTGTGTGAGGTTATTTGTGAAAACCATGTAGTGTAGTGCTTGGTCCATAGTGAGTGCTCAATGCATTGTAGAGATATCGATAAAGATTAAAGATTTCTGTCTGGCAAGTGCTAATATCAGATGTTAATTATTTAGAGTAGCCCCTGCATGGGAAGCATTGCCTTAACAGTCTATTTCAAAAAAATGTAAAAGAAAAGGAAGATTTTAGAACATCCTCAAGGTATCTCAAATTTTAATTGACAAGGAAAGTTATTGGTCTTCTTTATCCTTGTACCACTGAGGGAAATCTTTGAAAATTGTTCCCCTACCACGAGGCACTTTGTTCCCTTTCCCCACAGTCCCTCTTCCTCCTTACTTATCCCTGAAGTTCAGCTTATGTGTCACTTTCACAAAGAGGCTCTCCCAGCAATCAGGCTATGCCATGTACTCCCTAATTTAAAAAAAGTTTCCTTGATAGCGTTTATCGTTTGTTATAACTTTTTAATAATTCCTGGAAGAAATTGCAAGGCCTATACTTTTTCACCTCTGTAATTCCCAGTTTCAACAAAGCAATTTGAAAAATTGGACACTCAATACATATTGTTGAATGAATGAAAGAATTGGGTAAATCATTACCTTTCATAAGTCCTTCATTGCTTTTGAGCTTAAACGTGGATCTTCTGTTACTCACTTCCAGCAAGAGATGAAGCATGGGACTTGAGCCTTTTTTCCTAAAAATAAATCTATTAAAGCTATCATGAATGTTTAGATCCAGTAGGTAAACATTATCTAATATTTCAAAGACATTCAGCCCCCTTTAGGTAAGATGCGTAGTTCATCAGAGACTTCCTTACACAGCACAGCTATGATTTTACAAAATGACTTGGATGATAATTCTTGAGCTTTGGAATTTTCCCCCCGAGCAGAAGTATAACGAAGATCTGGCCTTGATAAATTATTCCTTTTTAGACATTGCCCCTGTTGCCTTTGCTGATGCAGATAAAATTATGACTCAGACTCCTTGCTACGCCAGCCTCCTATAGGGTTGGCAGGGATCTGAATTTTTCTGGTTGGCTATTTATTATAGCACAGTTTCATTATGATCAAGTCATATCAAGTCTATATTAAGAAAAAAAACATTGTCCAAATGTTTTCTAAGTTCAACTATAATTTTCTGAATATTTTAAGGCTGAAACAAATCATTTCCAAAGGATGATTGCTTTAAAAAATGAATTTATTTGGACACCCAAGTTAGGAATTCAGAAACGTCGTAAGATTTCTTTTGCAATATTTTATCAGATATCTACTTATATTACCCCTACTTTTAAGGATTTAAAAAATATTCTTAATATAAAATGTGAACAGAAGTTATAAATTGTTATTAATGACATTTTTCCAATATTTAAACAAACGCATGCTCTGAAATCCACAACACATGTACACACACTGTGACATAAAAGTCATAATCTGCAAGGGAGGCAAAAATATTTAGGGAAAAAATATTGGGTAGTTAAAGAAGGATCTGGAGCTAAGTCCAAATTAGAAGGTTAAATGAAAATCCCAGTTAACTGAAGTCCTCTGATTTGGGTGAAGAAAAGCTGAAAGGAACTCAAGAGGTATCCTGGGAGAACTTATATGCAGGCAACTTGGACAGTTTAGAAAGATGATGTAGATGCCCCCTGGTGGATATATGGAAGTGTTTTCATTTACCAAGGACAAGTAAAAATATTACAAAGAAATCAATGCTTAATTCCTGTCAAAAGCATCTCAGTTTCTCTACGTGTCTAGTATCTTAACTCTGCCTAGGATTTGGGGTTATCAGTAAAGGATACTGGAGAAGAGAGAACAGACTAGAAACAAAGAAAATATCTGAGAAGAGAAAGCTGCAAGTTTGTTTAGGTTTTATTTTTTTCCTATGAGAGGGTTAACATTCACTATTTAAAACTCTTAAGATAATTGTCTCTTAAGTTTAAATTTATTAAAGTTAGATGATTGTCTTAGTCTCCTCAGGCTGCCGCAGTCAAATTACATAGATTGGATGGCTTAAATAACAGAAATGTATTTTCTCATAATTCTAAGGGCTAGAAAATCCAAGATCAGGGTTCTGGCAAGTTTGGTTTCTGGTGAGAGCTCTCTTTCTGGCTTGCAGACTGCTGCCTTCTTGCTGTGTCCTCATATGACACAGAGAAAAAACTCTCTGGCGTCTCTTCCTCTGTTATAAGGACACTAGTTCTATCTAATCAGAGCTCCGTTCTTATGACCTCATTTAATCATACTTCCTTAAAGATCTTATCTCCAGTATAGTACCCTCCCTCAAAAGGGGACACAATTCAGTCCATAGCAATAATGAAAACCTCTTAATGTTTTTTTAACCTTCTTTGACATTTGCTGCCTTGTACTATCCCCAGTCTGGTGTCCTTCATTGTCCCATTTCCTACTTCCAATTTAAATGCGGAAGAAAGTCCTTTTGGCTGCTGTAATTGAACTAAGAGATAAAGTAAAAAGAGTGCCAGACCAATAATGCCAGACCAATATATCCACAGATACAATTCTTTTTAACATTCCATTACATTTAGAAAGTGGGCCAGCCAAACTGAGTTGCTGAAGTTCTAATTGTGAACCAGTGTTCTGTGTATGTCTTTTCATAGCATCTTGAGGTGTGAACATCATCCTGTAGGTTGGATTACAACAGTTCCTCCGGTCTTTGCTGTTTCCCTGATGCCAGTTTCTAGACTTCACTGATAGGTGGAAAGTTCCGGAAAGAGATCAGTGATGTGTTACGTTAATACAATGAGATGCCTTTTTTAGACAACCCACATCTCTTCTGGACATTGAAATACCTGTGGCTGTAGGTTATTTCCTCCGTGTAGCTTTGACATATGGTTGTGGCAGCTGGGTAGTTAAAAGCATGTGAGCTGGGTGCCGGGTGCAGAAGAACCGCTCACTAAAAATTAACCATTGTTGTTGCTGTTGCTTTTTTCCTAGATGAGCTTTCTATGTTTGTCTCACGCCACCAGTTATAGGATTTACTCTAGTGTTAATCCTTACCTTTACAATGTCTAAAATGTATTTTAATTTTGTTAATTGAATTTTATATTTCCTTGTGTTTATTCTTATTTTAGCCAGCAATGTTCTTTTCATGGCTGACTTCACCACAGACTGTCCTTTGCTTCAGTGGTCCTCTACCTTTCTGAGTATTCAAAACGGTGGCCTTATTTTTATAGAAAGATAGAAAAAATATTCTAAAATCTTGTCTATAATGATTTGTTCATGAGTGACATACTTTTTTATTTTGGAGGAAGGATCTTGTTATCTGCCTTCTGGTTATTTCTATATAATGTTCTTTTGATGCATATTATGTACTAAGCACCTTACAGGAGTTATCTTATTTATTCCTTATGAGGAGCTACTGTTATTACTCCTGTTTTAACAAGGACTTTGAGGTTTCAAGAGGTCAACCAACGTGTCAGATATCCCACAGCTAGTAAATGGCAAATTCAGTATTCGAGTCCAAGTCTATCTGATTTGACGGTCCACAATCCTAACTATTTAGCCAATGTTTCCCAACTTCTGATTCCTGATGACTGACAATAGCATAACTAATAATTAAGACTTCCTCCAAAAAGGCCCTGAGGCTGATCCCAGGTTATTCTTATAAACACTTGGTGTGACTGTAATGCTACTTGAGAGAGAGAAGATTCATCCAGCTCAGTGTTTGCATTTGGAGAAAGTGAGTGGAGTGTGCTTTGCCCTCTACCCTCTCCAGTGTTAATGTTGGTAGCGTTTGGTGAACATAGCTCCTGGAGCATTTCCAGGTAGCATTCTGGTCAAGTCCAAGTCTGCTTGATCAAGCTGAGAACTTCTGCTCTGACTGGTGAAGTCTCCGACAAAAAAATTTCCTCTCCTAGAGCCATGTATTTATACAAAGCCTTGGCAAATAAAAAGAAGCCCTAGGAATCACTATGAAGCAAAACTAACTACAGAATCGCATATCTTCAAGAAACCCTACTATTTTAAACTTTCAACTTCTAAATATGTGAAGACAAAATGAATGCGTTCTGTAAGACATTGTTCTCTGGTAATTCCAAATTGAAGACATAAATTTCTTATCCCAGTGCCAGATATTGAAAGTAATATTTCTATAGCTTATGGAAATCCAAATGTTGAATTAAAAGCTAACATTGGGAGGAAATGAAATACAGTAGAGAACTCGGCGTTTTCATTTCTACACTTTGTTGTTCAGTGTGTAATAATTGATGAAATATTTAGCATGTTTATTAGTAGGGGATGTTTTTCATTTCTATGTGGTAGCATCTTTTAAAAACACTACTGATGGTCCTCTGTAAATCATTACCTTGGGGTTTAGTTCCAGCTGCTCTACCATAGTTGTTTATTTCCTTATTAAATAAGATGTGTGGATAACCCCTGAAGCCCTGTCAGAACAGCCTTGAATAAATGTCTTTGCATTATTGGATTTTTTTTTTGGTATGTAAATCATTGATATTCTAGAAGATAAACCTGTTCATTATTAGCCTTGTTTGTTTTTAATTTAGAAGGGTGAAATTACATTTTATTAAACTTCATTAGCTTCTCAAGCAAGCAATATGAACGTAGCTTGCGTTCTGCAAACCTCGTCATAGTCACTTTATCTCACTGCTGCTAGAGTAATTAGTTGAGTTGAGTTTTCTCTTTGCAGTTGATAAGACTTCTTTAGAAATCGTGTCAGATCACAGTCATGACTGACGAATTACTTGGATTTGCTCCTGTTTGCCTGTTGCTGCTTTAATTTGTTGTTAATGTTTGAATCTATCACCTCGCATCTCTATCCCACCAGTTTCCCTTGCATCTGACTAACGTGACTAATGACAAAATGATTTCAAACTAAATCATCTTTTAAAATTCAAATTAAGCTTAGGTGCTTTTCTTGTTTGGAACCACTGTGTGTCTGCTGAATACTGATGGAGCCACTGTACACTCTGTGAAACATAACATCACTCTGACTGTCGCATTGGTTGTTCCAAAACTTGAAGGCTGTGTGAATATTATTCCCAGTGAGTCCCGTGCCAGGTAGCTCAGCAGATTTTTCAATCCTTTCATTGTTTGTCATCATGGAAAATAACAACTACTTTTTACATAGTAGACCTTGAGACATCAGTGTAAAATAACTTGATATCATTGGGCTGCCTGGCAGAGAACAAAGATTTAAGCCTCAAATCAGTCTAATTCTCTTTTCCACATATAGGTTATAATATTTAGAGTGTTGAGACTTCTTAGGCATTCTTAGTCATCCTTGGGATTGAGTCAGGATAACTTATATAATTTAGGTACTACCTGCGATATTCTAGAAATATGCCCATAAACAAAGAAATAGTAATCTGAAGGTCGGATAGAAAGTTTCTGACACTTTCTCTTTAATTTGAAAAAAGAATCTTGACTCTGTATTATATCCATTTCAGTGAAATTTATTAAAAAAATGAAGTAGGTGCCTGCTGTGTGCATTAGCCTGCGATGATTAATAAGATAGTTTTACGCTCTAGAAGTTCACTAATACTTTAAAACTGGGAATAAAAAGATTTGACCTTTGTTTTCAGATGTTAATCCTAGTGGCACACTTCATACTGCTCCCTCCATTTTCATAAAGTCTGGTGCTTCGTGGATTCTTTTTTCTGGCCACCTTAGACTGATCCTCTCTCTTTGACTTGGGATCACTGTTTTCTCCAGACGTATTCTTCAAGTCTATGCGTACATTTCTTTGATACTTGTAACTTGCGTAGCAGTGGATGTTGTCAGAATATAATTCTCAAACCATCAAAAACGTGAGTCATGTAAATATGGAATGAACCTGTATCAAAGTTTTATCTAACTCATTAATTAAGGAGTAATTAAATAGTAAAACGGTTCAAAATCTTTTTTGAGAAATGCCTATAAGTAGCCATTAAATTTTTTTCAAAAAAGGATACTAGAATGCGATTACCAGATTAGATACAGAAGTAGTTAATATCCTTCAGGGCATCAAAACCATAACCTTTGGGGCTCTTTTCTACTGAACAGGAATCTATAAGTTAATATGCAACTTCACAGTGTTTGGGGTCAAATCCAATATTAAACAGCAAACTCAAACTCAAGTATCTTCCCCTAGAGACTTAATAATCCTTGGGTGGACTTTTTAAACGATACTCCATACTGACATTGCAGGGACACGCTGTACTCCTTTCTGATTTCCAAGTCTTGCATAATTTTTTAACATATACTTGACTATTACAAATACTTGACTGACTCAACTATATAGGTGTAGTTTATCAAGTTCCTTAATGCCTCGTCCACACTTGTGCATCCAAAGGCTGTGCAACATGGCAGAGCACTCAGTAGGTCACTCACTCTATGACTTTCATCTACCATAACACTTCCGCTGTTATTCTCCTCTACCGTAAAATGAGAAACTGGAATAATGTGATCGCTAGAATCTCTCCTAGCTTTACAGTATGGTTATTCTTTAAGAATGGAATTATAAAGGGCAGAATATCTTGGTCCTTTAAAATAACATGGAATACACAATAGGGTCCCCTAATGGTCTTTGATGAATTCTGGGCAGACTAGCTCTCTAATTATCCTGGAATGTCTGAAAAACTTCCCCTGACAAGAGGTGTGGCAATAGCTCCTGTTAGGCCCTTGATTTAATTGGTCTATATACGTTGTCTAGTGCCACACTAATGCTGCATAACAAAACAACTACAAAAAAAAATTTGTTTTCAAGTCTGAGTCAACTGGGAAGTTCTGTTGATCTTGATTAGGCTTGGCTCAGCAGTTCATCATTTCTGAGCTGGGACAAACACAGGTGTCTAGTGGTCAGCTATCTATTGGGCGATGTTGGATAGCCTCACTAGGATGACTGGCTCTGCTCCAAAGGATCTCTCCAGCAGGCTAGCCCAAGCTTGTTCTTGTGGTGTTGGTGGCAGTGTTTTGAGAAAGAGTGGAAGCAAGCAAGGACTCGTAAAGCTAAGACTCAGAAATAACTCACCCCCACTTCCACCACATCCAGTTGGCCAAAGAAAGTCATAGGAAGTCTGTGGGGAAATAGAGTCCATTTCTTGATGGGAGGAGAAGGGGAAATTCATTTTACAAGGGGCATTAATATGGAGAGGGAGGACAGATTGGTGCCATGTTTGTATTCAATCAGCCATATTAGAACATCATTCACAGTTGGGATTTCAGGATGTTCCAGGAGGATTCTGATCTGGAGGGAAGGAAGACAGGGTCCTATAAGTGTTCTTGTGCTTCCTTCTGGGGTGCAGTTAAGTCACTTAGAGTTAGTTTCATCTGTTAAGGTCTTACTTTTAAAATTCAGTAGGCAGGATTAGAGCAGTCTTAGGGGGTAATTATTCCATATTACTGAGGCAGGGCCCTTCTGAGGACTTTACCAAATGCTACATGAATGTTGAGATTTTCCATTATGTCTGGTGGGAAAATGCACTATTCCTGGCTTGGTATGTGCTAGGTACCGTTTCTTCTAATCCTTTCAGGTGGTTCTTTTTGCCTTGGGTAGTTACACTCAAAAATGGATCTGTGCTTAGCAAAATTCTCAGTGGGGACTCTTCAGATTTTTTGGACTTTTCTTTTTGGCATCACCTTCTCTGGTACCTTTTCCTGTGAACTCTAGCCACCTTGATTTCCTCACCTTCTCAGCTTCATCTCCTCAATTTAGGTAGTCTGTCAGATTGTTCCTGGATTCTCCTTTCCCGCTCTACAGCATGCAAGCTCAAGTTCTTTTCTTCTCTCTCAATGATTGTGTCCTATGTTGTCTAATGTCCAGTGTCTTCAGAAACAGTTGGTTTACAAATGTTTTTGGTTTTTTTGTTATTTCGTGCAGGAGAGTAAATTCAGTCCCTGTTACTCCATTTTGGCCAGAAGTAGAAATCTCCACTTCTTAGAATTTAGTCTGAGGGAAAATATGAGTTTCTAAAGATTATGGGCAACCCAACTTTTGGTGGAAGAGGGCAATATGCAAATATCAGACTATATTTGAAAATATATATTTCTCTCCTGCTTATCCAGTTGGTCATTTATTACTCCCTTCCCTTCTCTTCTTGGTATATTTAGCATTTTGCCACGGTTGACCCATCATTCTGTTTTACTTTTTGTATATTTTTGATTGTGTCGTGTGTGGGTGTGCATTTTATCTTCCTAGTGATATTGTAAACTCTTTAAATGTTGTGGATATTATCCTTCTTTATAATTTTCACCATGTGTATAACATTTTAGAATTAATTCTAATTAATTGATTATCCCTTTCTGTAAAGAGGGACTCAAAATCTGAGGATTAATTAGGTGGTGTTTACAATGTGCTTTGTAGAGGAAAAGTACAGGGTAAATAATGGTACCTTTAACTTTTAGGTGGATGTCAATTTTGGTTTCACTTGTCTCCACCTAAATTGGCTGCTGTATTTTAGACTACAGTTTCTCATGAGTTCAGCTGCAAACTGTTTAGATGAATACTTCAGGCTGACATGAAGAATACGTTCTAAACCTCTCAGAACCTGCTTTGGCTCTGCATGTTGTGAGGCTTTTTCTTCTTTCTCTACTCAGGGAACTTGAAGCCATAGTTCACGAGTATGTAAGATATGGATTGAACACTTTCAACCTGCTTGATAAGTGTAGTATTGAAAAGAGATTCTACTTATAGAATAAACACTTCTCTGTAAGGGAGTTTACAGTTAATTGTATATAATATTATCCATAAAATTCCTTGCAGACTGGCTCCTTTTAATCACCCACTTGTGAGCTGTTCTTCCTCTCTCTCTCCTCTACTTCTCCATCTCCTCACCCACCATTTATTTCATAAAATGGTGGGGGAAGAGGGTAGAAAAAGCAATTACAGTATACCCTTAATATAACTCAGAATAAACACAATTAAGGCGGAAAAATGGTTGCAAAAAATCATAGTTTCTTCTAAAGACAGACATGATTATTTTGGGAATCATTTGAGCAATTACTTTCCTTTATTAGTATGGACAGTCTATACGGTTGGCTATATGGTTATTTGTCATGCCTGTCAAAATATAAGAATTAATTTTAATACTGACCATCTGTATTCAAATGCAGTCTTGTTCTACAGATAAAATAATTTTATGGAAAATAGTGAATTCCATTTTTATTTAAATACTCTTTATTGGTAAATAGTTTGAACTCAGATATTTATGCAGTGATATGGTGATGCTGTTTATATGTATGATACAACATTTTATTTAAAAATGATTTTCCTTTTTTTCGGCTGCGCCACGCGGCATGTGGGATCTTAGTTCCTGACCAGGGATTGAACCCACACCCCCTGCATTGGAAGCATGGGGTCTTAACCACTGGACCGCCAGGGAAGTCCCAAAAATGATTTTCCTTTGTATTTGCATTACTAATTGTGGTGAAAAACTAAAATGCATGAGGATTTCTAGACTTTATATAATAATGTCTATGTAAGATTATGAAAATAATTCCCAGGGATTTGGAAATTAAAGATTTTGGAGCTTCTGTCATTTTTAAAGGAATGTTATACACATGGGGATGGTTATTATTGTTTTTATTCTGTGCCCAAAGTAGATATAGTTCTTCCTGTTTATAAAGCAAACATGTACAAAACTCACTGAAATGTATACAGCATATCAGAGAATATTATTTACAATAAAACTCAACAAAGAAGTTGTACAGCTATCATCATGAATTCTTAAAGTCAAATCAAGTATAACTCTAGCTTATAGTCCTAAAAGCCTAACCTTTCTATAGATTTAAATTCTAATAATTTATAAGAATGGATAATATTTTGAAATAGCAGATGTTTGATTCAGAGTTTCACATATATATATATATGTCCTTTTTTAGTTAGGTATTTTTAAGCTTTTACATCAAGTTGAGTGACTGTAGCATATTAATAAAGGTTTATTTTATGAAAACAGCTAATTTGTAACTCTTTGACCCATTTAAAGTTTGTATAACTCTACATAAAATTACATAGCCAATATAATTTTTAATATACCTTTTCAGAACTCAAATGCCAATCTGAACATGAGAAAAAGAGCCAATGCCTTGGTTCACTCTGAATCTGATGTTGGCAACAGAACTGAGGTGGGAAACCATTCGAGCAAGTCTTCCACGGTTGTTCAAGGATCTTCTGAAGCCACACCACAGTCTTACTTAGCTTCCAGTCCAAACCCATTCAGCCATGCAAATGCAGCTGAAACTATATCCGCCGCAAGAGCAATTCCACCTGCTTCTCCTTCTCCACCTAGTAGAACTGGGTACGTGCCCCGAAAAGTTCCAGTTGGATCTGCTTCTACCCAGCATGTGTTTGGATCAAGACTGGAGCGAATTAAGACCACAGTTAATAGCATAGGGGCTTCTGGGAAGTTGTCAGCCACTACTGCTCCCTCGGCTCCACCACCTTCTGGATCTGGCACAAGTAAAATAGACAAATATGCCCGCATTCTCTTTCCAGTAACATTTGGGGCTTTTAATATGGTCTATTGGGTTGTTTACTTATCTAAGGACACTATGGAGAAATCAGAAAGTCTAATGTAATTTTGTTGCTATAATAATTTCCTAAAAGATGATGAACTTCATGCAGAATGTCTTTTTAAATGTTTTTAAAGATAAACAGTTGTTCTTCACTAAAATAAAAATTCCATGTAAGTTTTCCATTTAAAAAATTCAAGCCAGTCATTGGGAGAGTTAATTAATTCCTCAGTGAAGGGAAAGTGAGCCATCTTTCATTTCAGAAAGATGATTTAAATAGAATCAATTCAACATTCAAATTAGACAGGATACAGACCATCCTGGAAAGTTGGGACAAGAAAAATAGGGCTATTAGAGATCCATGGTGCATATTTATGCATTGAAATTTGAAAACAGACTATGACATTTTCTAATACACACTATGAATATCAACCAGCCACCCTAAATTTCCCAGTGGCACTGCCCTTAATCAGAATTATCGGATATGATATGCGGTGACCTTTGGAGATCCTCTTAGTATCTTCAAGAAAAGGACTTTCCCTGTTAAATGAAACATTTTTAAAAGGAAAATGGAACACAACAAATACTGACCAATAGAGTGAAACCTCTGCTGCAACAAAGACAGAGACCAGGGAAAATGTGTTCCCTGCATGTTGGCCAAACAGGACTTAACAGTTGACTTGAAAATTTGCGCTTTGAGCCAAAGCTTAACTTATTGTATGAATTCCTTTTGATAATAGTTCATTCAGTTATGTATTCTTTCAACATAGAGTTATTCAGAGCCTACCACGGTCCAGGCACTATGCTAGACACTGTCTCTCTAGATAAGCTTATTCACCTTTACCTGCAATGTTACTCAAATAGTAGAACAGTCAATGCATGCTAATGAACCATCAACTAGCAGCAGACACTGCATTCTTTAATGGAGGAAATTTATTTAGAGTCTGATGACATATTCAAAATATTTGTTTCTCCTATATTGATAGAGGATAACAAGTGTATTCTTCATAGAGCCACTTTTGAGATTAGTACACATTAGCACAACTTCAGCAATTGACTTCAGAGTATAACGAAAATGTGGTGCAGATTGTTCTCTAAGTGAAAAGCACTGTGTACCTCAAAGTAGAAATCTGGGCACTGTAAGACCTTATAGATTACCTGTCTCAAATTCGATCAGAATCACAGAATATAATTTGATCAGAATCACAGAATCATCAGAATTAGGAATCCAGTACAAGGCTTTTTAGATGCTTTTCCCAACATAGATCTATATCAACTGGTGAAATGCTAAGCTTCTAGGGAGTTTTTGTGTCCATAGTTCTGTATTTCTGGGCAGTTCTGTGTTTATTTTGGAGGGGGGAGTTTTTGTATAGTTTCATAATGAAGGTGAGTATTTTAAAAGAACAGCAAAGGCCTGGAGTAAAGAAAAAAAATTATAGCCAGGGCGTAGAATACTGCTGACTCTGTTATGCAATTTATCAGGATTTTCATGAGCTGATTTTTCTTTTTCATTAGGTAGGCTTAACAACTTAATTGAATTTCTTGCAGCAGTCCTAGGCCACTAAATCTGGGTCTAGTTTTTTACTGTGTTACTTCCAAGATTTTTCTTCTGTACTTCTCTCTTCCTGATCTGGGGTAGGTGAATGAATGTGTTCTGGGTGTTTGGGGAACATTTTGGTAGAAATGGCCACCTTGCAAACAGGATCTCTTATTTTTTAGAAAAGAAATGATATTAATTAATTGGCATTAGTTTTTTAGTTGTTGCATTGCCTTGGAATGGTTGTATATGAGACCTGTAAAATGTGCAGACGCCAAATATTAATTGTGGGTCATATCTGAGAATTCCTTCTTGGCTATGTCTCTAGGTATTTCTTAGAATCATCAATAATTTTAAGGCTGAAGAATACTTTAGAAATCATCCAATCCAAACCCCTCATTTACAAATTGATGCCAGTAATATGAAGCCCAGTAAAATTTGTATATATGTATATATTTAATAAAAAGTACTTATACAAAAAAGCTGATAATAAATTATTTCATGAATGTGAGTAGATTTCTAGCCTTGAGGACAATGTTTGAAATTGTGGTTGGAAGCTATGACTGGTCTTTATTCCAAAAAAATGACCTTATTTCTTTGGTAAGGAATATACTCCTTGCTTGTCTGTTAGCCTATTCTTAAGAAATAGTTCATTGGCTTCCTTTTTTAAAAAGAAATTCTTCTGTAAATTTTTACAGATTTTTAAAGGGATAAAAATAAATGATTTTAGATTTGTAGATCAGTGATACAGGTGGATTCACAGTTTTTTCCTTACCTTTGTATTAGAAAAAGATTTTAAAATAAATCAGGTGGCCAAACAAAGAGAAAGGACAAAACTTAACCAGGGATTCTTAATTGGAAGAATAAATTGACCAGTATGTTTACTCATTCGTATGAAAAGAAATTATTTCAATTGCACACAGCGTTAGTAATAAAAACGCATAGTTTGCTTTCCTTAACTCAATTCCATCAAATGAATTCAAAACTAAATTTTTTATTTTGGGCACCATTTCTATCTTTTCAATAACTCAGAGCTGCGTTAAATGGAACACTTTTGTGAAGAACCAGTCACTTTTCACTATGAGAAAATGTCACAAGAGTCATTATTAGAGCCTAAATCCTGGCAATTTGTGAAGAAGAATGGCTGAGAATGATACCTTTGTATGTCTCTATCTTTTTTTTTTTTTTTTTTGCGGTATGCGGGCCTCTCACTGTTGTGGCCTCTCCCGTTGAGGAGCACAGGCTCCGGACGCGCAGGCTCAGCGGCCATGGCTCACGGGCCCGGCCGCTTCGCGGCATGTGGTATCTTCCCAGACCAGGACACGAACCCGTGTCCCCTGCATCACCAGGCGGACTCTCAACCACTGCGCCACCAGGAAAGCCCATGTATATCTCTATCTTTTAAAGATGAAATTCAGAATTGTTTTCTTTAGTACCAGGATCTATATTCTAGCTTTCAATTCCAAGTTGGCCACTAACTGCTACATAATAACTTCTGGTTTCCTTCAGGCATGACTAGGGATGATAATATATTTACATGATTAATCCACAGTTGAAAATGACTTGCATTTGTGTATATACAGAGCATTTGAATAATGTGTACTTTAAATTGGACCTCACAAATCTTGAATTCAAGTCGGCAGAGAGTAGAGTCACCCTTTTTCACAGATGGACATGAATCATAGAGAAGTTAGTGACAAGGATAAAAGCACCGAGCTGGAATGAACTTTGAAAGGTCATTTTTCAATCATTTAAAAAAATCAAAATTTATGCAAAAATTGATGAGGAACAAAATACCCAAATTTTAAAAAAATATGGGATCAGTATTAATAATTTTTCCTTTTGCATCAGGCTCTAATATTACTTGGCATGGCATTGGTATGGATGGTGGAAAAAAAGGATGCATGTAATTTTATGACTGTTGATGTGGAGCAAAAAGAGTGGTGGCAGGGAAGGCTCCACAGAGATATTAACTGAATTTTGTAGAATGACTGGGAGTTCTTGCCCCTCTGCCTACTCCCACAAGCAACAAAAGCACATTTGTACCACCATCTGAAGCTTGAAAAGAGTTACATATTTGGAACTTCAAGGGGAACTCTTACTAAAAATAGTTCAAGGTATTGGGAGGGAAGGTGAAAGTGGGAAGTGAGAGTTGCTTATGTTGGAAAGACCTGCTGGGGTGGATTAGAGAGAGTTTTGTGTAAATTACCTAAGAGATTAGATGTGATCCTGGATTAGTGGCAATTTATTAAAAATCTTTCAGGATAATAAGATGAAAATGAACATGCTATGCTTCTGTTTTAGAGAAATCATTTGATTGCTGTATGAGCTATGGAATGGAGGGCCATGAATCTTGAGGTAGTACAAAAATTGGGATGTCTAACTTTTCTTTTCCCTCTCAATTAATCTTTGCCTTCTAATTCTTTTTTTAATCCCAGTGACTTCATTGTCATTTGTAAAAATGCTATGAGATTGTTAAAAATAAAGATAGGTATTGCAGAAAATTAAAAAGAGTCTCAAAATCCCACCATGGAGAAATTGTTAATATTTCATGAGTATCGTGCCAGATACTTTTGTATAGATGTTTGTTTTGAAAAGCAGACTGATTGATTAAAAGACAGAATTTTGTAAATTTAGGAGCCAAATATGCCATATATGAATGCTGTTAAATAATTTTAAAGCATTAAATTTACCTTTGTCTAAATTTAAGATAAAAATATAAGGGTAAAACTTAAGAAATTATTGAAATTTTTATAGTGTTTAATCAAAGCAGAAGATTTGATGGACACCATGTCTTTATATCCCAGATTTCAGTCTTTATTTCAGGAATTATTTTTTTCCTATTATGTGTCTAAATGATTTTTTTCAGAATGTTCTTTTGTTTCCATATCTCCTTATAGTATTCTCTACAATCACTTTTATGTTTTTAAACTTGTTGTCAACTTTTGTCAGCCATAACCCAAGTGAGTTTTCAGTTGTGTTTACTCTGTTTTGTAACCTCTAAAATAATTTTCATCTTCATAATGGGCTTCTTCTTTTCCCTTGCTTTCTTGGTCTGTGCCACTTCATTTTTTCATTTCTTTCTGCTTGTTTTTATAATCTCTTCATTCAGATATCTCTTCTTTGAGCTTCTCACTCTCTTAATGAGATCATGTCTATAATTTATTTGAGACTACAGAGAAATATTTATAAAAATTTTTCCTCTGTTTCGTGAAAAAAATTTTTTCCCTGGTTTGAACTTCATCTGCTTTTCCATTGTGTTTTTGTCCTTTGCCTATGTTCCAGGCTGGTTTCTTTCTATTAATCACTGAATGAAGCCAGCTATTTACTGAACTATAGTGTGGGAAGTGATGGGAGAGTGAATCAGATCAGCCCACAGCAGCTATTTAAATTTCAGGTTTCAAGCCCACCTCCCCAAATCTGTTTTATCTTCTGCCCAGGGACCATGTTATTTCTCTGTTGTTGACATCTGGGTGGTCTATGTGGCTCACGGTGTAGAACTCTCGGTTTTACTTTCTCTGCGTTGTTAGTGCTTTAATGGTTATTGCCACTTCTTCCAACTTTCCCACTGTAAAGCCAGTAATCCGTATCATCCAGCAGGCTGTTTCACAGCTATCAAGTAGAGTCCACTGGCAATTTTTTCTTTACCCCCATATTCTACCATTTGGGAATAAATAACTGGAAACCTATGCTTTTCTCTTGCCTTTTCATACTCCATGTCATGGTGGCTTCAGTCTTCGGAGGACATCTCAGGACCCTAACACTCAGTAAGATCTATATCCTATCAGGATATGTATGCCAGTCAATATTCTTTCTCCTGTTAGTGCAAATGTCTCTTCATTTGAAAGCTATTTATTATAGTTTATGGTCAATTACTTGTAATTACAGATATGGTTTTCATTTTTCTTCCCAATTTTTCATTATTATGCTATTTTTGGAGGGATTTCATAGCAGAGGAGTGAATTATAAATGCTTTTATTTCACCCTTCTAAATTGAATTCATCTGTCATTTTTATTTCCATTAGATCGAGGTTGACCAGATTATCTTTTGCTGATATCTTTTACTAACAACGAGAGCTATGTGGTTTTTCCCTTCTGCTTATCAGGTGTCATTGGAATCAGGTATTAAAACTGGATTATATCTGTGATAATACAATTGATAGAAAGGACTCCCCGTTGGGGAAGGAAAAGAAACTATAATAATAGAAAATAAAGATTTAATATTATTGCAGTTAACCTTTGGCTGACATATTCTCAGCCATTTGTATCTGTGAATGGTAGTCTGCATTCCATCTTTGCAGGTGTTTGCTGATATAATGGAGCATATTTGTTGTCATTTTACTATTATGTATACTGTTTCCTAGTTCAAACATACAGTAAATCCGGGCTTTCATTTTTCAAGATACATACAAATTATTGTTGGTTGATGAGGTAAGGCTTTATGATTTTACCAAGTTTCACTGTAAATTGAATCAAAATCCAAAGTTTTCATGCAAAGCCATGCTCTATGTTACACGACATTGAATGGCCATAGTAAATAAGAGGTTACATTTTCCCCTGGTTTATCCTTAATGATGAAAACTTAACAATTTTCTGCTAAAAATGTTGAAAACTGAAGAGGGAATATAGTATTCTGTTCGGATTTTCAAGTGGAATATTTCACAAACCAAGGAATAAAATCTTATCTGCTTGACCTCTGAATAATTTTAAGTTGTTTGCTTCATTGTACAATTGAAAATATTCCTTATCATGAAAGTAAAGAATAATAATTATACATATTTTATTATATCATAAAACCTAATTTTGTCATCCTTTGAGCTTCATTATTCTTGCTCAATCAGAAAGCAGATAATAAAGTATGATATTTAAACAGTTCAAAATTTGGTAAGAGATACAGGTGTTTTGATTTCATGGGGATACAGTTTTCTTACAAATTACACATTTCTGGGGCTTATAGCAATCACGTTTGCCTCCCTGAAATTGATGATTTTATTCTATGTAAGAGTATTATAAATTATAATGAGGTAAATTATAATGAGGAGCACATAGTCATTATGATTTTGTTTTGGCAGATTTATTTTGAAAGTAGGGATATTATCAAATGTTGGTTTAGTATTTTTAAATAATTCATCAGAAAGTGATTTTTTTAATTCTATCTCTTTAAGCAAACTTCCCTTCTCAAAGTTAAACTTATGGTGGTAATGAACTTCCTTTGCTTCTTAGAAACAAAATTTATACCTGAGCATAGCATAGGAAATAATTCAGGTTTCAACTTCTGCTGGAGAAGGAGTATTTAAGGTAATAAGGATTAAAATTTCCATAAAATTTGATCACAGATACTTATATTTTAAGGTACATATATTGGAGCTAAACTCTGGAATCACTAAAATACAAACATTGTATCCATCTAATGCAATTTTTCAATTTCAATTTAAAACAATAAACATAAATATCTTTGGAATATTTGGGGAGCTTAAGAACTTCTTTTTCTGCATATAAATATCCTTCCTTTAGATTGGTCGCAGTATTGTTTCTGACATAATATTTCACGTTTGAAGCTCTGTTTTTACTTACCTTTAATTCCCCGCATGACCAATACCATCATCTAGGTTGTAGTTTTGCAAAATTCTCATGGTTGGGAAATTTCTTTGTGGGTGACGTGGATGAAGAAAATTTCTAAGGCCCATGAGATCTAATGTGACACAATAAAAGCCTTTATGTGGTTTTGATTAACTAAAAGGGTATCAATTGTGTGTGTACTATATATATATATATATATATATATATATATATATATATATATATACACACAAAATTTCTTTTCTGATGAGTCAAAATGAATAAAGTATAGATATCTATGACTTAATCCTAACTTGTGAAACCAAAGTTCTGAGAAACTGAAGAATGCTAACTTATAAAAATCTGTGAGCTTATGTTTTAAAATATCTAGCTCAGAATATTAGTGTAATTATTTTGATGAGATGAAGCACTTCGAACATTTCTGATGGTCTTTAATGAAAATTTTGTGTTTTTTTAAAAATATTTTATAATGTACCATGAAACATTTTTAATGTAACCTTTCTTGTTCTAAAACAATGGTTTTCTGAAGAAAAATTCAGCTTTTTGATTTATATCTTTTAAAAAGAGAACATACCTGAGAGAAAAAAAGTTGACCACAGATTTTCCACAACATACACACGTTTGTGTATGATGCACACCAATAAATTACATAGTGTAAGTAGTTTCCTTTTTTGTTGTTCACTTTTATGATATATTAATTAAGTCCCCTTCATACTTAATTGTATTTGTTCAGTTCAACATGATTCTTGTTATGGACTGAATGTTAGTGTCCCTCCAACATGTATATGTTGAAACCCCACCCCACCATGTGATGGTATTAGGACATGGGGCTTTGAGGAGATAATTAGGATTAGATGAGGTCATAAGGGTGGAGCCCTCAAGAATGTGATTAGTACCCTTATTAGAGTCAGGAGAGCTTGCTTCTTCTCTGTGCTCTCTGCTACTTGAAGATACAGTAAAAAGCTGGCAGTCTGCAACCTGAAAGAACCCAACCATGCTGGCACCCTGATCATGCACTTCCAGCCTACACACTGTGAGAAATACATTTCTGTCCTTTAAGGCACCCAGTCTATGGTATTCTGTTATGGCAGCCTGAACTGACTAAGGTAATTCCCTACTCTTTTTTTAAAAAAATTATTTTATTTTATTTTATTATTTATACACCAGGTTCTTATCAGTCTTCTATTTTATACATATTAGTGTATATATGTCAATCCCAATCTCCCAATTCATCCCACCACCACCACCACCCCTGCCACTTTCCCCCCGTGGTGTCCATATGTTTGTTTTCTACATCTGTGTCTCTATTTCTGCCCTGCCAACCGGTTCATCTGTACCATTTTTCTAGGTTCCACATATATGTGTTAATATATGATATTTGTTCTCTTTCTGACTTACTTCACTCTGTATGACAGTCTCTAGGTCCATCCACGTCTCACAAATGACCCAATTTCGTTCCTTTTTATGGCTGAGTAATATTCTATTGTATATATGTGGCACATTTTCTTTATCCATTGATCTGTTGATGGGCATTTAGGTTGCATCCATGACCTGGCTATTGTAAATAGTGCTGCATTGAACATTGGACTGCATGTGTGGTTTTGAATTATGGTTTTCTCTGGGTATATGCCCAGTAGTGTGATTGCTGGGTCATATGGTAATTCTATTTTTAGTTTTTTAAGGAACCTCCATACTGTTCTCCATAGTGGCTGTATCAATTTACATTCACACCAACAGTGCAAGAGGGCTCCCTTTTCTCCACACCCTCTGCAGCATTTGTTGTTTGTAGATTTTCTGATGATGGCCATTCTAACTGGTGTGAGGTGATACCTCATTGTAGTTTTGATTTGCATTTCTCTAATGACTAGTGATGCTGAGCAGCTTTTCATGTGCTTCTTGGCCATCTGTATGTCTTCTTTAGTGAAATGTCTGTTTAGGTCTTCTGCCCATTTTTGGATTAGGTTGTTTGTTTTTTAAATATTGAGCTGCATGAGCTGTTTATATATTTTGGAGATTAATTCTTTGTCCATTGATTCGTTTGCAAATATTTTCTACCATTCTGAGGTCTCTCTTTTTGTCTTGTTTGTAGTTTCCTTTGCTTTGCAAAAGCTTTTAAGTTTCATTAGGTCCCATTTGTTTAGTTTTGTTTTTATTTCCATTACTCTAGGAGGTGAATCAAAAAACATCTTGCTGTGATTTATGTCAAAGAGTGTTCTTCCTATGTTTTCCCCTAAGAGTTTTATAGTGTCTGGTCTTACATTTAGGTCTCTAATCGATTTTGAGTTTATTTTTGTGTATGGTGTTAGGGAGTGCTCTAATTTCATTCTTTTACATGTAGCTGTCCAGTTTTCCCAGCACCACTTAGTGAAGAAGCTGTCTTTTCTCCATTGTATATCCTTGCCTCCTTTGTCATAGATTAGTTGACCCTAGGTGCATGGGTTTATCTCTGGGCTTTCTATCCTGTTCCATTTATCTGTATTTCTGTTTTTGTGCCAGTACCATATTGTCGATGACTGCAGGTTTGTAGTATAGTCTGAAGTCAGGGAGTCTGATTCTTCCAGCTCCATTCTTTCCCCTCAAGACTGCTTTGGCTATTCGGGGTCTTTTGTATCTCCATACAAATTTTAAGATTCTTTTTTCTAGTTCTGTAAAAAAATGCCACTGATAATTTCGTAGGGATTACACTGAATCTGTAGATTGCTTTGGGTAGTATAGTCATTTTCACAGTATTGGTTCTTCCAATCCAAGAACATGGTATATCTCTCCATCTGTTTGTGTCATCTTTGGTTTCTTTCATCAGTGTCTTATAGTTTTCTGAGTACAGGTATTTTACCTCCTTAGGTAGGTATATTCCTAGGTATTTTATTCTTTTTGTTGCAGTGGTGAATGGGATTGTTCCCTTAATTTCTCCTTCTGGTCTTTCTTTGTTATTGTATAGGAATGCAAGAGATTTATGTGCATTAATTTTGTATCCTGCAACTTTACCAAATTCATTGATTAGCTCTAGTAGCTTTCTCATGGCATCTTTAGGATTCTCTATGTATCATGTCATCTGCAAACAGCGACAGTTTTACTTCTTTTCCAATTTGTATTCTTTTTATTTCTTTTTCTTCTCTGATTGCCATGGCTAGAACTTCCAAAACTATGTTGAATAATAGTGGTGAGAGTGAACATCCTTGTCTTGTTCCTGATCTTAGAGAAAATGCTTTCAGTTTTTCACCGTTGAGAATGATGTTTCCTGTGGGTTTGTCGTATATAGCCTTTACTATGTTGATGTCCGTTCCCTCTATGCTCACTTTCTGGAGAGTTTTTATCATAAATGGGTGAAAAGCTTTTTCTGCATCTGTTGAGATGATCATATGGTTTTTATTCTTCAGTTTGTTAATATGGTGTATCACATTGACTGATTAGCATATATTGAAGAATCCTTGCAGTGCTGGGATAAATCCCACTTGATCATAGTCTGTGATGCTTTTAATGTGTTGTTGCATTCTATTTACTAGTATTTTTGTAATTTTCTTTTTTTGTACTATCTTTGTCTGGTTTTTGTATCAGGGTGATGGTGGCCTCATAGAATGAGTTTGGGAGTATTCCTTCCTCTGCAATTTTTTGGAAGAGTTTGAGAAAGATGGGTGTGAGCTCTTCTCTAAATGTTTGAGAGAAGTCACCTGTGAAGCCATCTGGTCCTGGACTTTTGTTTGTTGGAAGATTTTTAATCACAGTTTCAATTTCATTGCTTGTGATTGGTCTGTTCATATTTTCTGTTTCTTCCTGGTTCAGTCTTGGAAGGTTGTACCTTTCTAAGAATTTGTCCATTTCTTCCAGGTTGTCCATTCTTTTGGCATAGAGTTGCTTGTAGTAGTCTCTTAGGATGCTTTGTATTTCTGTGGTGTCCATTGTAATTTCTCCATTTTCATTTCTAATTGTACTGATTTGAATCCTCTCCTTCTTCTTGATGAGTCTGGCTAAAGGTTTATCAATTTTGTTTATCTTCTTAAAGAACCAGCTTTTCATTGTATTGATCTTTGCTATTGTTTTCTTTGTTTCTATTTCATCTATTTCTGCTCTGATCTTTATGATTTCTTTCCTTCTGCTAACTTTGGGTTTTGTTTGTTCTTCTTTCTCTAGTTCCTTTAGGTGTAAGGTTAGAGTGTTTATCTGAGAGTGTTCTTGTTTCTTGAAGTAGGCTTCTATTGCTATAAACTGCCATCTTAGAACTGCTTTTGCTGCATCCCATAGGTTTTGGATCATGGTGTTTTCATTGTAATTTGTCTCTAGGTAATTTTTGATTTCCTCTTTGATTTCTTCAGTGATCCCTTGGTTATTTAGTAACGTATTGTTTACCTTCCATGTGTTTGTATTTTTTACAGTTTTTTTCCTGTAATTGATATCTCATCTCATAGCGTTGTGGTCAGAGAAGATGCTTGATACAATTTCAATTTTCTTAAATTTACCGAGCCTTGATTTGTGACCCAAGATGTGGTCTATCCTGGAGAATGTTCCGTGTGCACTTGAGAAGAAAGTGTAATCTGCTGTTTTTGGATGGAATGTCCTATAAATATCAATTAAATCTACCTGGTCTATTGTGTCATTTAAAGCTTGTGTTTCCTTGTTTGTTTTCATTTTGGATGATCTGTCCATTGGTGTGAGTGAGGTGTTAAAGTCCCCCACTATTATTGTGTTACTGTCGATTTCCTCTTTTATAGCTGTTAGCAGTTGCCTTTTGTGTTGTGGTGCTCCTATGTTGGGTGCATATATATTTATAGCTGTTATGTCTTCTTCTTGAATTGATCCCTTGATCATTATGTAGTGTCCTTCCTTGTCTCTTGTAACATTCTTTATTTTAAAGTCTATTTTATCTGATATGAGTATTTCTTCTCCAGCTTTCTTTTGATTTCCATTTTCATGGAATATCTTGTTCCATCCTCTCACTTTCAGTCTGTGTGTATCCCTAGATCTGAAGTTGGTCTCTGGTAGACAGCATATGTATGGGTCTTGTTTTTGTATTCGTTCAGTGAGCCTGTGTCTTTTGGTTGGAGCATTTAATCCATTCACATTTAAGGTAATTACCGATATGTATCTTCCTATTACCATTTTCCTAATTGTTATGGGTTTGTTTTTGTAAGTCCTTCTCTTGTCTTGTGTTTCCCACTTAGAGAAGTTCCTTTAGCATTTGTTGTAGAGCTGGTTTGGTGGTGCTGAGTTTTGTTAGCTTTTCTTGTCTGTAAAGCTTTTGATTTCTCCATCGAATCTGAATGAGATCCTTGCCGGGTAGAGTAATCTTTGTTGTAGGTTTTTCCCTTTCATCACTTTAAGTATAACATGCCACTTCCTTCTGGCTTGTAGAGTTTCTGCTGAGAAATCACCTGTTAACCTTATGGGAGTTCCCTTGTATGTTATTTTTTGTTTTCCCTTGTTGCTTTCAGTAATTTTTCTTTGTCTTTAATTTTTGTCAATTTGATTACTGTGTGTCTCGGCATATTTCTCCTTGGGTTTATCCTGCCTGGGACTCCCTGTGCTTCCTGGACTTGGGTGTCTATTTCCTTTCCCATGTTAGGAAAGTTTTCAGCTATAATCTCTTCAAATATTTTCTCGGGTCCTTTCTCTCTCTTTTCTCCTTCTGGGACCCCTATAACGCAAAAGTTGTTGCATTTAATGTTGTCCCAGAGGTCTCTTAGGCTGTCTTCATTTCTTTTCGTTCTTTTTTCTTTATTCTGTTCCGCAGCAGTGTGAATTCCACCATTCTGTCTTCCAGGTCACTTATCTGTTCTTCTGCCTCAGTTATTCTGCTATTGATTCCTTCTAGTGTATTTTTCATTTCAGTTATTATATTGTTCATCTCTGTTTGTTTGTTCTTAAATTCTTCTAGGTCTTTGTTAAACGTTTCTTGCATCTTCTCAATCTTTGCCTCCATTCTTTCTCTGAGGTCCTGGATCATCTTCAGTATCATTATTCTGAATTCTTTTTCTGGAAGGCTGCGTATCTCCACTTCATTTAGTTGTTTTTCTGGGGTTTTATCTTGTTCCTTCATCTGGTACAAAGTCCTCTGCCTTTTCATTTTGCCTATCTTTCTGTGAATGTGGTTTCTTTCCACAGGCTGCAGAATTGTATGGCAATTCCCTACTCTTATGCAAATATTTTTATTAAATTTTCAATATTTGAAGTATATAGCCCCTTTATTGTGTAGTGATTTGTGCTTTTTTTTTTAATTTCTGAAAGTCTCACTGATCACCAGATCCTATTTCCAACTGAACTGAATACGAGTGAGAAAGTACCTGCGTTTTATTGTCAGTATTGATAATAGAGAGGTGTAGCTAATGTAGAAGAAAGTTGAAGTCAACATCAAACAAAGCTATTCTCAAACACAAGCATGAATAGAGAGGTAAGAAAAATAAGTTAATGGAACATATAGAGGTATTTTGACTTTTCAAATTGGATTATATCAATTATTTAAATTATCCTAGTTTCATTTGTTTTAAACTTCTATGAATAAGTTCTACATAGCTCATATTTAAACATTAATTTTCTTTCTAATTTGTAGCAGAAGCTCAATGCTGGCCACTTGGTTATGAGAATAAACCCTGGGCTGGTTCAGTAATTGTGAACTTGCTTACAATGTTACCTAATCTGTATTATCATCCTCTGTGCATTTTGAAAATTAATCACTCTCCTGAGGTAAATTATATGAAATTCTTGCTATTATATTCCAGTATGTTTTCTTCATGTCAAATATTCATCCATCATGTGAATTCTTAAATGTTATCCCTCTCGTTTTATTCTGGAGGATATAAATAATGTCATTCATTTAACATTGTTTGGATTGTGTTCTCATTTAAAAACTCTTCAGTAACATGCATCAACCTGGTATTCTAGACAAACGAATTCAGGAATCTGTATCATTACCATTAAGATAAATGCTAATCAGTGGTATCTTTTATTAAGTAAGGCCCATATGTCTGCTTGTAGAATATTATTGTCAGGATGTGCCATGTGCATTTATCAGTTGAAAACTAAACAGATTGATACATGTGTACTCTTAACAGAGGGAGATATCTCAGTTGGCATTTATTCCAGCACTCTGATACATTTCCATTTCTTCCTTCGGTCTCCTGCATTTTGCCTCCTCACTCACTAGTGTAAACTTATGGTGACAAAACTCCTTCCCTCATAGTTTATGGTGTTCCTACCAGTGTCATGGAGAGAAAGTAATGAAAAATCCTCTCTTCTCCTGAATGCAAAATGGAAAGGGTAAAGTCATCATTCTATTTTTGTGTATTTTCAAGTGCATAATTTTCTAACCAATCCATCATATAATATATAATACTCCCCCATAAATGAGAACAATACATTCTGACTCATAAGTAAGGCTCAGTCTAATGTTTCTTTTAGCAGAAAAGCAAATGTGAGGGGAAAAGCTATTGCTTTTTATTTAGGAAAAGGAAGCATTGTGAATAGAATAATACCTTCTGGCCACCCTAAGAATAAACCATAGAATTTGAAAATGCCCTGTAGAGACTGTGCTAACTGAATTATTCGAATACATCTTTCAAAGAGCAGATCTAAAATGCTGGCATGCATCATAAAGGTTGGAGCTTTTAATCCACTCACATTTAAGGTAGGTTGAGTGATATGTAATCCATTTTTCATTACACAATTACTCCTTGCATTTCTGCTCAAGTGGTGGCCTTATTTAAGCTCCTTGATCTCGCATGTCCAGCCCCACCCATTCTACATTACTGATGTCAGAATATTTCGGTTCATTTAACACTTACCTTTAAGTCTCTGTTGGTTGGTTCTCCATCACCTTTGGAATAAAATATTAATCCTGACCATTACATTCAGGGCCCAACACAATCCAACTCTGATGTCACCTTCAACCCCTCCTTCCACCTCTTCTACCATCTAGCAACTCAGGACAACATGAAATTCTCTGAACATATGCATGACTGTACATTGGTGTCTTTTCAACCTATATCCTTTGCTGTGATTGCCTTTCTTCTACTCTTGTCTTGTTGACGAACTCCTATAAATCACAGCACTAATATCCCCACTCACTGAGTGCATTTCTGATTCTCATTAGTAGAATTAACTCATGGCATTTCCCCATGTTTCCTACATCTATTTTTGTAGTAACTTTCATATGAAATTATTTGATAACATTTGTTTTTTATCTGTGAAGTGACTATATTTGGATAATCATTAAAGGGACTATGCTCCCTGATCACAAGTTCAGTTTTATCTTGTAAGTTTAACAAGATTAAATTAATTTGCCCATTGCCTTATAACAAACTGAGGATCATAGCATAGTACTTGGCTGTTTACAGGTTTAGTTTATTTTATAATTTGAATTTAGTTGACTGCTAAAGAGGACAGTATGCCAACAATAGCTTTCACTTTATTTATACATTTTGATAAAATAATACATAATTATTTAAAAGAAGTAGCATAAACAAATTCCTTCATACAATTCCAATTTAAGATTGTGTACTATGATTAAAACACCCATTTTTTAATGTGGAAAGGTCCCCCCCGCAGTTTTATTGAGATATAATTGACATACAGCACTGTTTAAGTTTAAGGTGTACAGCATAATGATGACTTACATACATCATGAAATCATTATCACAATAATTTTAGTGAACATCCATCATCTCATATAGATATAAAACTGAAGAAATAGAAAAAAAGTATTTTTCCTTATGATGAAAACTCTTAGGATTTACTCTATTAACAACTTTCATCAATAACATATAGCAGTGTTAATTATGTTTATTATGTGCTACATTACATCCTCAGTACTTATTCACCTTATTTATCTTATACCTAGTTTGCACCTTTTGACTGCTTTCATCCAATTCTCCCTCCACCTCGCTCCCCACTCCTGATAACCACAAATTTGCTCTCTTTTTCTATGAGTTTGTTTGTTTTGAAGTATAATTGACCTATAATGTGTGTTAGTTGCTGTTATACAACATAGTGATTCGATATTTCTATACATTTCAAAATGGTCACTGTGATAAGTCTGGTTATGTCACCGTACAAAGATATTACAAAGTTATTGACTATATTTCTCATACTGTACATTTCATTCCCATGACTCATTTTGCAGGTGGAAAGTTTGTACCTTTTAATGTTCCTCACTTATTTCTTTTCTCCCCCCATGTCTCTCCCCTCTGACAACCACCTATTTGTTCTCTGTATCTATAACTCTTTCTGTTTTGTTACGTTTGTTTGTTTGTTTTGTCATTCAGAATCCACATATAAATGAAATCATATAGTATTTGTCTTTCTCTGTCTTATTTCACTTAGCATAATACCTTCTAGGTCCATCCATGTTGTCCCCAATGGCAAGATTTTATCCTTTTTTATGATTTATCACTCAGTAATATTCTATTGTGTGTGTGTGTGTGTGTGTGTATGTGTATATATCTTCTTAATCCATTTGTTTATTGATGGGCATGTAGATTGCTTCCATGTCTTGGCTATTGTAAATAGTGCTGCAGTGAACGTAGGAGTGTATATATCTTTTCTAATTATTATTTTCATGTCTTTGGATAAATACCCAGGAGTGGAATTGCTGGATCATATGGTCATTCTGCTTTTATTTTTTTGAGGAATCTCCATCCTGTTTTCCATAGCAGCTGTACCAATTTACATTCCATCTAACAGTGCAGGAAGGTTCCCTTTTTTCCATATCTTAGCCAGCACTTATTATCTGTTGTCTTTTTGATAATAGTCATTCTGACAGGTGTGAGGTGGCATCTCAGTGTGGTTTTGATTTGCATGTCCCTGATGATTAGTGATGTTGAGCATCTTTTCATGTGCCTGTTGGCCATCTGTATGTCTTGTTTGGAAAAATGTCTATTCAAATCCTTTGCCCAGTTTTTAATTCAGTTGTTTTTTGATGTTAAGTTGTATGAGTTCTTTGTATATTTTGGAGATTAACCCTTTATTGGATATAGTATTTGCAGATATTTTCTCCCATTCAGTAGGTGGCCTTTTTGTTTTGTTGGTGGTTTCTTTCACTGTGCTAAAACTTTTTAATTTGATGTAGTCCCATTTGTTTCTTTTTGTTTTTGTTTCCCTTGCCTGAGGAGACAAATCCAAAAAACTATTACTAAGACTGATGTCAAAGAGCTTACTGCCTATGTTTTCTTCTAGAAGTTTTATGGTTTCAGGTCTTACAGTTAAGTCTTTAATCCAGTTTAAATTTATTTTTGTGCATGATGTGAGAGAGTAGTCCAGTTTGGACAGCTACATGCAAAAGATCAAAACAACCATTTAAAAATGCTCTTAACTAAAGGTATTATCCTGATTCTATAATTATAATTCTGACATTTAGTTGGTAGCAATTGGACAGAGACTCAGATCTGTGTATTTCAAAGTTGTTGTATATTTTTACTAAATAATAAATATAGCTTTACTGTTCTTGACTGTCTTTTCCCCACTTGCCACTTGGTAAGAGCATATTTATAGAAAACAAAAAGGATAAGCTTCACACTATATCATGGTTAAAAACTTTTTATATCCCCTAAGAACTTTTGTTTGCCATTTAAGTGTTCATTTGTGATTCTTTGACAATAATCATTCTTTGAGTTAAAGTCATGCCTTACGCAGACAATACAAATTGTTTTGCAATAAATTGTCTGATAAGTAACTATAAGTTAGAATCGGTTCCACTGGTTTCAGAAGTAGAACATTGACATTACATTGTCATTCTATGAAAACCTTACTTTAGTGCATTGCTCATAGCGCACACCAAACTCCTTCCTATAGTGAGAGTAGGAAGAGAAAAATGGTATCAAGGAGATAAGAGAGTGAGAAAAATTAGAAACAGTGGTAAGAAGTATTTTGAAAGAAGTTCCACAATAGTTTTTAAAGTTGGCCAGTAGTAGAGTGAAAAGAAATACTTTACAAAGAAGGGATGCCATTCTACCACTTTTAGATCAGTTTTCAAATCTTATACAATTAAAAGTTAACCTTGTGCCACAACAATAAGTTGGAGAAGACAGAATGAGAAGAGTCTTTTTCAATTAATGTAATGTGATACATATTCAAAATTGCTGCTGTTCTTATTTCTGAATTGTTTGTGCAGAAACATAGGTGTTTAGTGGTGTGGACACAATCATAGGTGTTTAGTGCTGTGGATACCATTTTTGTTGCTGATCTAGTGTTGGTTGGTTTTGTGGATATAAATGCAAAAATAAATCCGTCATTTCTCCTACCTGATGGCAAGAAATGACTTTCTTAGAATACAAATTGATCTTTATATTATTATGTAAGGATAATGTAAAGATAGAAAAGAAACTGTGGAAATAAAAACAGAGTAAGGGAAGAAATACTCTGAGGATATGAGGTACATAAAAGCAAAATTAACACTTTTAATTTAAAAAGTGATCTGTTGTATTCCTTGTGTCAACATGCCCTCATCTTTGGGAATTCTAACTGCCCCTGGCTACGAACGCTTCAAGAACAGACTACATGTGATCTAGTATTTTATTTTACTTTCAATGTTTCAGTATTACTCTTAAGACTACATGATATACATATGGATGAGAACTTATATAGCAGTGATTCTTATTCACTTGTTTTTCTCATTTGAGGGAAGAAACATGTCTGGTACTATGTAAGTAATGGAAACATATGTATATGATATAGATATATTTTTGTATTAATAGTAATGCTTTTACTTTTAAATTTAATCTTTATAGTGTTCATAGTTTATATACATCTTGCCATCTGATATGTTGAAGCTGAAAGTATTTTCAATGAGTTCAATGCATGCTGGCATAAATTATTAGGCAGGCATGCACACACACATACACAAACGCATAATACTGTAAATGAGAAACAACAAACTGAGATATGTAAGGTGACAACATACTACCTAGAGGTAGGTTAACATAGTGCTGGTCTAGGGGCTCTAGGTTCATATATCACTTAGTAGTATGTGACGTTAGGCATATTATTTAATCTCACTGCTGTTTAGTTTTCTCGTCAGTCAAATAAGGCTAATTACCTCAAGAGTGATTTTGATGTTTAAATGAGTTGATTCATATGAATATGTTTTGAAAAGTACCTGGCTCAGAGTTAAATGCTCAATAAATGATGGGTTTTATTCCCAGTTAACAACTGAGACCTAACGAACTTCCCCAACACATTTGGTGGCTTAAAACCATAATTTGTTATTTTTCTTTGTTGTTCTCTTGGCTCAACTGAGTGGTTCTCACTTGGAGTCTCTCATGGAGTTGCAGTCAAATGGCAGGTGAGGATGGAGTCATAGGAACTTTTTTTTACTCACAGGCCTGATGCATGGACTGAGAGGCCTACAGTCGTGGCTGTTTGAGGATTTCTCTCTGTATGTGGCTACCTTGTGCCTTCCCATGGCATGGCAGTCTCATAAGTCACATTTCATACAGGGCAGCTAGCTTTCCCCAGAGCAAGCATTCAGTGATAGGAAGTGGAAGCGGCAAGTCTATTAATGTCCATCTTACAAACTGGCGCAAATATGGCACTTGTGCGATACTCTATAGGTCAAAAGAGGGTCCTCTCAGATTCAACAAGAGGGGACTCAGACCTTACCTCTCAATGGGAGGAGTGTCATACAATTGCAGGCAACTTTAGTCTGTCATGCATATTAACATTATTCAGTGGCCTATTTAATGAACACCAATGTTTCATTACTTCTTGGCAGTCGATAACCTCTGTGGAATTTAGATACATTTGCCCTAGATTCACCACACTGAGATATTTTAAAAAAACACAGTATTTGGATAATTATATTTATAATCAGTACAGAATTTCGGCCTATGAAAAAATAACCCCAGCCTTATTCCCCTTTGACCTGTGTTATTTGGTGTGCTGGTGTGTGCACTGCCATTACCTAATAGCCAAAAATCAGTCCAGAGGACAGGACATAGAGGAAGAAACATTTGTCCTTCAATAAAATCCATAGAGGATACATGTCTCTACACTTATAGCACATGGAACAAGTTTGTGAAGAGAATCATACATGTTTCTCTCAGCAGGGTGTAAAAATTAGAGGTCATTCAGGTTCCAGGGAAAAGAATTACCAGGGCAGAGTGGCTTCTTCCTAAACCTTAGCTAAAAATGGCAGTACAATTAAGGAAAGGGACTCCAAGCTTTGGGACTGTGACGTGGAGATATAGCCTTCTACTGCTATTAAACCATTCCCCTTAACCATCCCAATTTAGCTAATTGACTCCAGACCTTAGTGAGCAGGCAGTTGAGCCAGTTAAGTGGCAATTTGAAACAAGGAAATTTTTAAATTAGTTTTTGAAGTGCAGTATCACAAATTTAGACAAGCATTTCATATGATCTAGATAAATGGAGATGTCAGTTCTGTCAGATAACCTGCAAAGTATTAGTTATAAAGAAAAAAACAAAAACTTGCCAGGAAGCATAGAATGTCTCAAGAAATTGTGTGTGGATGGTCAAGCTGTAAGGCTGTGTAGCTTGGTATCATAGACTAAACACATCTTACAAGTGCTAATATAGTTAGATAATTATTCTAAACTTGAATCATTTCTTGACCAAGACATTATTTTATGACATTTTCTCCTGAATTCCATTGTTTGTTTCCTTTTTTATCCTATTGAAATCATACAATTGCAGTATGATGGTTGTAGAATCACAGCACAGCAATTAAAAATCAATTTCCAAGTAAATTAATTTATTCACTTGGATTTCTTAAACACCTTGAAGTGTATGCATATATAGAAATGAACACTTCTTAAAATTCCCTTTTATGTCCCATCCATTTCCCCATATTCCACAGTTATTCCCTTATCCCTGCCTCCAAAGCTCTCCATAAATGCCTCCCCAAGACCTATATCATGCACTTCTCATCTGTTTTACCCTTACTGTTTTCCATCTAGCTCTCTAGTTGAATTCTTCCTCATATTCCATTATGAAGCAAAGAACCAATCTGGCAATTGACAAGATTTTCCATAGAGATTTCCAATCACTCCTTCTCCCCAACATGGATTTCTGAGTGGGATCTAAACTGAGAAGTGGGGAGGGGCGGTTGGTATTCAGAGATAGAGGAGAGAGAGTTATGGGAAAAGAAGAGAGGCAAGCATAGTGTGCCGCTTCTCACTTCTGAGATTCAGCTCTATGACTGAACAAAACAAAATCTGTGTAGTTAGAAATAACTGTCAAGGGAGGGAAGTAAACAAAATATATGTAGTTTGTTTAGAGAAGATCTTCTCAAATGGGCCTCACTTCCACTCCTTATCTGGAGAGTTCTGAAGGTGTCAGGCTCACAGAAGCATGCCACACCAAAGAAGGTATATCCTATTTCTTGGCATCTTGTCAAATATAGTATTTATCCCAGATTTTTAATTTTTGATGAAAAATAGTATTTACATTTGCATTAAAATAAGTCAGGGTGGATTTGTTAGCTCTTGACCTTATTCTTTTGGCTTCTGCCGTGATCTCATTTAGAAATGTATGAAACATGTATAATAAACAAAATTCTGATGTTAACACATGGTCAAACCTCACAGACAACCCAACAGCAGATTGGCTCTGGTTCTGATCTTTCCAGACCCAACATAACCAGGATCTTTCTCTTAAGAACATTATGGAAGACATTCACTAATAAAGCAATCTGGTCTGGGACACTAGCAACTCAGGACAGCTAGGAAAGCTTGGTCGTGGTGAGCAAACTATCTGATGCCGTTCTGCTTACCGTCCGGTTGGGGTACCATCCAGCTGTGGCCTGGTTCATGCACAGGCCTTTGAGAGGCAGGGGGCGTCCCTAAGATACCAAAAGGTGGGCTCAGTGAAACTAGTACTACAGATAAGGGTACCCAAAACATGCCTGCACAGCTGAGGCTAACATACTACTCTTGAGCTCAGACATAGTAGGCTGAATTTTCTTATAGTTGTTCTGTCATTTACTGTATACTATAAATACATAAGTATTTTATTGTTCAGTAAAACTTAAATTTGGCAATAAGCCTTTTCATGAGCAATGAGATTGAAAAAAGGAAAGTTCATGTTTAATGAGATTTTAGATACTAAATTTCTGTTTTTAAGTGAGTTGATAAGTACACAAATAATAATAAGTACACAAAATATGTGACTCTTTATCATCCACCATGAGAACATTAGTGATATCACTATGAAAACCAGAAGACATAGACTTGCAGAAGAATCATCAGCATCTACTTCAAAGGTTAGTGGTTATTTTAAGAAGAGTGTACTGTAAGATAAGAAATTAACACACACATGATTGCAGAGGGTACATCTGCATATAACATTGTGAAATAGACATTTTCCTTTAGAGTAAATGACTATTCATCTAGTTAGTTTTTCTTATTTTTAATCCCCAATTTTCTAGTGCACGTAGTTTGAGACATTGGCTGTTAAATAAGGCCAGTTTTATATTGTTGCTATCAGATGCTTCAAGAAGAAAATAAGTTAAATAACTTCCCATGCTTTTTTTTTTCCCCTTTCAGCTCATGGAAATCACATTACAACTTGAAAATTCATTCCTCAAAAGTAAAATGTCTGCTATTTTTGTGAATGTTATTTTGTATTAAGTTAAAAGGATTATATTTAAAATAAAGTTACTTGCAGTAATATGAATTTAAATTTGTCAGGGCATAAGGTCATAGTAAAAAATAAAAATTCTTGTTGAGAAATGTATGCAATGACTACATTTGCAAAATCGCCTGTGGTGTGTACATAATTCATAAATGCATCCAAACTGCAATTGACTTATAAACTGTAATTGTCAAACTTCACAAATATTGTTATAATGCATACGGACATACCTCGTTTTATTGTATTTCACGCCATTGCGTTTTGTAGAGGTTTGTGGCAAATTGAAGGTTTGTGGCAACTCTCTTTGGGGCAAGTCTAGTGGAGCCATTTTTCCAAGAGCATCTGATCACTTCATGTCTCTGTGTCACATTTTGGTAATTCTTGGAATATTTCAAAGTTTTCATTTTATTTTACTTGTTATGGTGATCTGGGATTAGTGATCTTTGATGTTACTTCTATGACTTGCTGAAGGCTCAGGTGATGGTTAGCATTTTTTAGCAATAAAATATTTTAAAATTAAGGTATATACATTGTTTTTTAAAAATATAATGCTATCATATTTTAACAGACTACAGTATAGTGTAAACATAACTTTTATATGCACTGGGAAACCAAAAATTTTGTGCAACTTGATTTATTTCGATATTTGCTTTATCACGGTGGTCTGGAACTGAACCCACAATATCTCCGAGGTATGCCTGTATATAGTTGGCCGTCAGTATCTGCGGGTTCCACATCCACAGATTCAACTAAACACAGACTGAAAATATTTGAAAAAAAAATTCCAGAAAGTTCCAAAAAGCAAAACTTAAATTTGCAGTGCACGGGCAACTATTTAAATAGCATTTACACTGTTTTAGATATCATAAGTAATCTAGAGATGATTTAAAGTATATGGGAGAATGTGCATAGGTTAGGCTATATGCATATACGGTGGCATTTTATATAAGGAACTAGAGCATCCATGAATTTTGGTATTCTTTGGGGGTGGAGGGGTCCTTGGAACCAATTCCCCGTTGATACCAAGGTACTACTGTATATAACAATTTGATGAACCAAACTACAAAACTCTTTGTGATAAAACCAGAATTGAGTACAAAAAAAAAGAAAAAAAAAGACTCAAACATAACAGCATATGTTTTTTCTCTTTGGTTGCTTCTAAATAGGATTTTATGAATATTTAATTCTTTACAAATACATTTTGTAAATAAATTTCAGTGGTCTACAGAGCTACTCAATTTTTTATAAACAAAATTTTGTTGCATTGTTTTAAAATCATTTAGAAATTTTAATTAAACAATTGAAAATTGTGCTAATAAAATTCAGGTTTTGAAGATTTGTAGACTGCAGTTATTGAAAAAAATAACTTCCTTGTGACACAAGAAAGACATTTAAATTTACCTCTACAAAATCAAGGAATAACCTAAACAAGTTCAAGTGGATTTTAAATTTTGTATAATATTGTTGCAGGAAGGGGAATCCCTTCCAGGGCCTGAGAGTGGGCTCTTGTCTAACACTCAGAAATGAGTTGTTCGAGGAGACACACATGCTGACAAAGCAAGAGACTTTATTGGGAAGGGTCACCCGGTCGGAGAGCACCCCGTCGGCTTCTCTTACCGTAAGGAGGAGGAGGACGACGGCTCTGTCACATGGCTTGCAGTCCCAGGTTATATGGTGATGGTATTAGTTTGCGGTTATCTCTTTCAATCTTTCTGACTCAGGGTACTTCCTGGTGGCACGCGCATCGCTCCGTCAAGATAGATTCCAGCGAGGATTCTGGGAGGTTGGTAGGACATATGGACTGGCATCTCCTCTCTCCTTTTGACCTTTCCCGAATTCTTCTGGTTGGTGATAGCTTGTTAGTTCTGCATTCCTTACCGGGCCCTCATGCCGTGATTACTGTGGTGCCTGGCCAGGGCTTGGCGGTTTCAGTCAGTGGTTCCCCTAACAATATAAAATTTAATTTTGAAATTCTCTAATTGTTCCTTGGAATATTTTAACCCATGTGAAGAATCTTTTGATGGAGCTCCTATTATAACAGGATAAATTCATGTTCTTAGAGAAATAAAATGAACTTTAAAAGGCTTTCCAGGGGCTTCGCTGGTGGCGCAGTGCTTGGGAGTCCGCCTGCTGATGCGGGGGTCACGGGTTTGTGCCCCGGTCTGGGGGGATCCCACATGCCGTGGAGCGGCTAGGCCCGTGGGCCATGGCTGCTGGGCCTGCGCGTCCGGAGCCTGCGTGTCCGGAGCCTGTGCTCCGCGACGGGAGAGGCTGCAGCGGTGAGGGGCCCGCGTACCGCAAAAAAAAAAAAAAAAAAAAAAAGTCTTTCCAATTTGCAGCATCTAAATTTGGCAAAACCTTCAAAAGTATCATAAATAATGGAAAACTTATTTTATGAAGCTTGTGTCCTACGAATGTTTGCTGAAGATTGTTACTTTGAGTAGAGGCAGAAAGACAGCACTTGGGAAAATATTTGGACTGAAAAATTTACATATTTTAAGAAAAAATAGCAATGAGATTTTGTTTAGCATAATTTTTGAGTTTTTCTTAATTTAAAGTATTATCATCCACAGTGAAGAGGAAAGATGTCAAAATTTCCTATATATCAACCATAAAATACATATTTGAGAAGACTGTAGGCAGTTTAAAAAATTTAAAAACAATAACACCGTATTAAAAATGTATTCTTCAGAAGAATATTAGTGACTATTACAGGCGATAAAGGCTGAAACACTAAAATACATTAATATGTGCGAATAATTATAATTGTTACTTTTAATGTTCATATTATAATGAAGACATTTTAAAGTTTTGCTTAAGGGCTTCCCTGGTGGCGCAGTGGTTGAGAGTCCGCCTGCTGATGCAGGGGACACAGGTTCGTGCCCCGGTACGGGAGGATCCCACATGCCGCGGGGCGGCTGGGCCCGTGAGCCATGGCCGCTGAGCCTGCGCGTCCGGAGCCTGTGCTCTGCAACGGGAGAGGCCACAGCAGTGAGAGCCTCGCGTACCGGGGAAAAAAAAAAAAAAAAAAAGTTTTGCTTAAATAGCTGCTTTAATTTTTAGAAATAATTTTATTTTACAAAATGAATTTTGAATTGCCCTCTGTATAAATCCATCAGTATAAAATCTCCAAAATTTATAATTTTAATTTTATTGCCCCCTTTCACTTTCAAGGGGCATCGGTTGGAAAACATTATATGGTTACCATAATTAACAACCTGGCATGTTTAGGAGAGGTCAGATACACTACAAGACTTGTAGCTCACTCTCTGGTTACAGGAAAAGTTCCCTTGCGGCCCAGAGGGATTAAGATGTAACAGAAAGAAAGAAATAGTGAGTTTGCCAAAAGATTGCTGTGATATGGAGGGAAAAGATTCCCACCAGCGAGACTATACATTATGTAGAGGAACGGGAACACCTCTTCCAATGCTGTTTCCTTCACTATGGAGGGACATATATGAGAACAACACGCCTAAAGCTTCTCCGTCTTTTTACTTCTTCCTGTGGAGCCGGCAGTCAGCTATTTGATTGGTCAGTTTTGAAAGAAAGTCCGCGTGTATGACCCGCCCCTTCCTTTCGTCTTAGGGAGGAGCGGTCTCTAGAAAGTGCCCACTTTACTCCGCCCCCCGGCCGGCAGTGAAGTTGACAAGTGCGGAATTTGCCTGTGCGCCATCTTGCCGTTGGCTGCTGTCTGTGCTGTAGTTGGTAAGTCTGTCTAATTCTGGAGTTTAGTATGAGCAAACCTGCCGTTATGAGCCAGAGTCTTAAACATCTTCGCTAGCATTTATAAGGAAATAGTTTGCTTTTCCTGCTACGTTATTTCTTTTCTTTTGTTTTTCATTTCTCCCTGGGTAAAAGAGAGACGTTACTCGCACGACCCTCCTCACACCGCAACATCTAGAATGTAAAGTGGGCATAGAGAGAAAACAAAAAAAGAGGAATTCTGTGCTGTAGAGTGCTTATGGAGTAAAACTTTGGGCATGCTTATGGCATGGCTGGAGTGGGAGGTGTTAAACTTGGATAGTTTTGGACTAGGCGCTGACCACATATTTTCAGCTGTAGTGGGTTGTTGAAGTTTGTGACGATTTTGTTTACAAGAGAGTGACGGGTTTTATATAAGAAAACACTGATTTCTGTAGAGGCAAGTCTGCAGGCTCTGGGCTGTAAGCAAAGGCAGGAAAACTTTGATAGGCTCAGCAAGCAAAATCTGACCAGCACCGCTGAGATGTCCTTATTAAATGCAGCCTAGCCAAATAGTTGCTGCTGCTTGACCATACATTCTGCATACCTGATTTTTTCTAAGAAGCCTTCTCTGAGACAAGGGTTTAATTATAGAGAGTCTTTTCATGTAGTGGCCGTTTTTAGGTCTCAAAGTGTTTCTGCTATATCCAGCGGTATCTGCAGGACGTGGTTAGTGCCAGGCTTAGGTTGGTGACAGAGAAAGTCTGCTGAAATTCTGATTATCTTTATATATATATATATATATATTTAAAGATTTATTAATTATTTATTTATTTAGGCTTCGTCGGGTCTTAGTTGAGGCATGCGGGATCTTTCGCTGTGGTGCGCGGCCTCTTTGTGCATGGGCTTCTCTCTGGTTGTGGAGTGTGGATTTTCTTTTTCTCTAGTCATGGCGTGCTGGCTCCAGGGTGCGTAGACTCTGTAGTTGTGGCTCGGGGGCTTAGCTGCCCTGTGGCATGTGGAATCTTAATTCCCGACCAGGGATCAAACCCAAGTCCCCTGCATTGGAAGGTGGATTCTTTACCACTGGACCACCAGGGAAGTCCCATATATATATATTTTAAATAAATTTATTTATTTATTTTTGGCTGCATTGGGTCTTTGTTGCTGCGTGCGGCTTTCTCTAGTTGCGGTGAGCGGGGGCTACTCTTCATTGCGGTGCACAGACTTCTCATTGCAGTGACTTCTCTTGTTGCAGAGCTTGGGCTGTAGGCGTGCGGGCTTCAGTAGTTGTGGCACGCGGGCTCAGTTGTCGTGGCCCCCAGGCTCTAGAGCGCAGGCTCAGTAGTTGTGGCGCACGGGCTTAGTTGCTCCGTGGCATGTGGGATCTTCCTGGACCAGGGCTCGAACCCATGTCCCCTGCATTGGCAGGTGGATTCTTAACCACTGCGCCACCAGGGAGGCCCCCCGTTTTATATTATTTTGAGTCTCCTTCAGAGTCAAGAGAGGGAACGTTGGAGGAATCCTGTGACTTGTTGGTAAGTTTTAAAGTTGCTCCTACCTCTTGATCACAGGTGGCTCTAAATTTGGTAATTTTATACAATCTGACCATGACTTTTCACTGCTGAGATTCAAACTGTGACTCTACCCACAGGAGGTTGATGGACATCAAAATTTAAAAAAAATGGGGACCCTTACTCTACAGAGCATATAATTTCTTCTTAAATTCAGAATGAGAAACAACTAAATAAAATTATTGCAAAAACAGTGGCTAAGAAAGCAAGTCATAAAGGCTTGCTCTTGGGGTGCTCTAGTTCTAATAATGGATTTTGCTTAGGAGTTTGCAATGTTAGAGTAATTTAAAATTTGTGCTTCAAGTTAATATAGAACAATGGAAGAGTGGAAACAAAAAGGAAAATAGGATGGAGGAAAGTAAAACTTTTTTTAAAAGAAAACCTGAGAAATTAGGGAGTGAATTGACAAAGGTGACATAGGAAATGACACTTTGAAGTTCCAGTAGACATCTATAAGAGAGAAGTGGAGATTCAAGAGGATCTAAATGCTGTACAACAGAGTATTGGAAAAGGGAGAGGTGTTTAGTTGTTACTAGATTGAAATAGGGTCCCCAGGTCCCAAATTAATCAAAAAGAGAAAGAGGCAAGATCTCAAATGGTATGACTCCTTCAAAGAGAGTCAAGGAACAGGAAACCATTGAGAGGTCACAGATAAGAAATGATGTAAAATGCATTAGAACAGAATCGTAAACAGTGAGAAAACTAGGAGGATATGTAGAATACACCAAGTATGATTATGTGATTTTCAGTTAATACAGTTTTTGTAGGTTTGCAGGGAGGTATAGTTTGTGCCTCAAAGGAACATGCCCAAGAATTAGGACTCAAGACAAGGCTCAGCAAGATAAGGCATACTGAAAGGGGCAAGGCAAAAACATGAGTTAAGGTTAAGCTTGAATGGGTTTGATATCAGTCTGTTGGGAGAAAAGTTTTTTTTGTGGAATTATCCATCTCAGGGAAGTGGAGGAAAAGAGATTTGTTTAAACAGTGGATACTTTCAGTAAACTCAGAATTTAGTGATTTCATCATTGATGGTAGAAATGATTTTGGAATTTAAGAAACAGAGGAAAAAATGAGGAAAAAACTGATGTCTAGAAAAGATAAAAAGGAAGGCAAGTATTCATTTCCAGCGAACAGCAATAATCCTTTATATTTTGGAGAGGAGAACAAATTAATAAGCAGGGTAAGCTTATTAGAAACTCAACTTCCTAAACAGATTAAATGGTTAAAAAATTAACTAAAACTTTATGAAAGGTATAGGAGAAGGAGAGAAGAAAATAAAAACTAGAGGCGTATTTCATTGCTGCAGAAAAATATGTAGCAGAAAAAAATGCTATTCAAGGTCTGAACAATTCAGTGGTGAAAGACACTGCCTACAGGAGCATATGGAAGGGGTATTAGTTCTCCCTGGGCCCGTAGGGTCTCGGCTTCAGAAGCATCAATTGCAGTTTCAGTTCAAGAATCTGTTGAGAGTGATTTTCCAGCCAAAACAAATGGGATAAGAAAGAAGCCATCCCTGAGAGGCAGGTTTCACCAGCTTAGCAATTCTATAACAAGAGGCAGTGGAAAGAGTCACTGTGGTATAGGATTGAAAGTATCTGCTTCCTGGAGATAGTAGGACTTGTTTAGAATCTCCACTTCCAGCAGTACCAGAGAGCCAGAAACTGGGAGTTAAAGGAGGGAACAGAAATGAAGAGGTTTTTAAAATATGTCGCAGAGGGAAAAATTGTACTTCAAATAAAATCTGGTGATCTTGAGTGCAAATTTTAAAACTTTTCTGGAAGGCAGGAATGTTTCAAATGTCATTCTTTCAGAGAGGCAATGGTATGCTAAGTGCATTTTGCTTCCACTTCTCCGTTTTTGCTCTTACTTCTGTTCTATCCTCTGTAAGTTTTACTTATTTAAACAATTCTATAATACTTAGTAAATGCCCAATACTGTCCTATGTCCTTTGCAAATGTTGACTCATTTATTTTATGTATTTATTTATTTTATGTATTTATTTTATGTATCAATCCTGTGCAGTAAGAATTCCTATAATTCCTATTTTATAGATAGGTTCAAAGAGTTTAATTACTTTGTAAGGGGGACAGACCCAGTCTGTCTGGTTTGAGTCAGACTAGTTAGGTAAACTCTTTAGTAGGTCCTATATTATGTATGTCTCCTGTGTCATTTTTTAAATGCAAATGCATGCAAATATGAATATATATTCTTAATTTTTACTTTTCTCTACAAAGGAAATCAAATTTTATACACTGTTCTGTACCTTGTTTTTTTCTCGTAATTGCGAATTCTGGAAATATTTCCATATCGATATGTACAGAGCTTCTCATTCTTTTTCATTGTATAAAATATTAATATAGCTGTAGTATTAATATTTTGTTATGTGAATGTATCATAGTTTATTTAAATATTCCCCTGTGGATGGACACTTGGGTGATTTCCACTCTTTTACAATTAAAAATAGTAGTGTGGGGCTTCCCTGGTGGCGCAGTGGTTGAGAGTCCGCCTGCCGATGCAGGGGACATGGGTTTGTGCCCCGGTCCGGGAAGATCCCACATGCTGCTGAGCGGCTGGGCCTGTGAGCCATGGCCGCTGAGCCTGCGCGTCCGGAGCCTGTGCTCCGCAACGGGAGAGGCCACCACAGTGAGAGGCCCACATACCGCAAAAAAAAAAAAAAAAGACAAATGCATATGTAGCATTGTTTATATATTACCAAATTCCATAAGTCTTTTACCATTTTGCATTCTGCTTACAATATGCTTCATCATAGCCTCATTAACAGAGTATTATGAAATGTTGAGATGTTTGCCAATCTGTTAGGTGAAATGTGTTACTTCAATGTTGTTTTAATTTGTATTTATTATTTAATAATAAGATACGAATGAGTTAAATATCTTTCCATTTGTTTAAGAGTCACTTGAATTTCTTTTTCTGTGAACTGGCTGTCGTTTGCCCTTTTTCTAGGGAACTTTTAGTGTTTTATTTCTGTTTGAAATCTAGCTGTTCTTTTTATATGAGAGAGATGGACCTTTTGCCTCTGATGTGAGTTTCAAATGTTTCTTCCCATGTCAGTCATTTGTCTTTTGACCCTGCTTATTTTTTTAATATAGTAAAATATATCAACATTTTCTTTTATGGGTTTTGAGTCACATTTAGAAATGTATTTCTCCAAGTTTATAAAGGAATTTGTCTGCTTTAGTACTTTTGTGGTTGCATTGTTTTTCCTTTATATATTTAAATCTTTGATTCTTTTTGAGTTTATCAGTGGTCGTGGAATATGATATAGATTCAACTTTATTTTCTTCCAGATGACTATCCTTTGGGCTCTTTAAAATGTGGCTAGTAAAAACCTGTCTTTGATATGATACAATTTATGAATCCCTGAAGGAACTATACCCATTTCAGATACTGGGAATGCCTCTGACTGAGAGGAAGCAGAAAAAGAAATTCATCAGCATGAGTTTTGGACTTTCTCCTAACAGTCTGATTTTAACATTTTCAAGCTGCAGCTCACAAAGGCATGAGAATTTGACCATAGACGTTAATTCCTTTGAACCTTAAAGTTTTTTGTATTTGAACTTTCAAGGTGATCTAATATTTGGACTTTAATTTCTCCTTGGGAATTTAATAATTTAAAGAGGTTACTTTCAAATTTGGGATATGTCTATAATGTCAGAATTTTATTCTTAGAATTTAAGCCATTTGATATAATTGCAGGACCTCTGATAGAAAATTTGGAATAAGAAATAGAATTGGGAATAAATTTTCAGCTCTAGATTTAGAATGACTACAGATTTAATTTAGTTAATGTGGTTTTTTGACCTGTTTTGGAGTATTCTGGGCTCAAAAATCTAAACTGCCAACAGTGGTTCCAGAAGGATACCCAGAATCATAGTTGGGGTGGGTGACTCAGTGATGGGAGCAGGAATGTCTTGATAGGCTGCTGATTCCTTACTCTCGGGGGAAGCCACTCCCCTAGCTGAGCTGAAGCCTAATGATAAAGCTCAGTGGTTTAAGAGAACAGAATGCTAGAGAATATTGGTGTATGGGAGGGATTGTAGAATGCTTCCTCCCTACCTCTGATGTTTCCTTAAGGTCCATTGTCATAACATGTCTGGCCTTTCAACCCAACTTCTTCCTAAGTAGTTCAGGGAGTTATTTGATTGTTGAATTGAGAAGAAGAAACTGGGAGCCCCTTTATCTCCGCTTGTTCTTGGGATTGAACTGTCCTCAGGAAGCTGCTCTGCTCTTCCATTTTACAAGGGTGGGTGAAGGACTGTCTCCATATCGTATTACTGAGACTAAAAGGGAAACAGCAAAATTTTGGATTCAGTGCTAGAAAACATGTTAATGGATAAACCGCACTCTCCACCATCTGCTTTAATCAGACACAAAGGTAATATTTGGATCTCCCAATAAGCTAACTAATTTGTATTTCTTAATTCTTCAAAAATTGAGTAGGAGTGCCAATTATTGAGCTTCCTCACCTCCAACTCCATCAAGGTGGGAAGCCCATGATAAGGACAATGGAGTGACTGAACTGAAATTTCAGATGCTATATTGTGTCTCATAACTGAGGTGGGAATCAAGTCAGCAAGGACATCACCATTCAGTACACTCAATACATGCTCAGTAGCAATCTATGTTTAATAGCTGTGTGGAGGGAATATATGCAAGTTATATCTCCACAAGATATCTCCAGAAAAATGAGCAAGGATCATATGCATACCACCCTTGATGCCTTAATTCTATATATGCCTTTTCTGACACCAAAGTGTGAAATTACAGGAAAGTCTAAATTTAAAAAGTTTTGTGTTAGGCTAAGTTTTTAGAAGCAGAAATAATGAGACATAGAAATAAAGTAAGTTATATGTTATACACCTGAGTGTTTAGAACTGCCAAGACTGTAAAGTCACATCATGTTGAGTTTTGGGTTTTTAATATTCATCTTTATAAATTTTATTCTGAATGAGCCCTTGGGATACTTTGTATCAGTGACAGATTTTTATTAATAATAAAAGCACCATCCCCACCTCTGCCCTTTGCCTTATACTTCTGGTGACACAATGAGAGCCAAGTCAGTTGTTCCACTCAAGTAGCCAAACTGTCTGTAGGCAAAGAACATATTTTTTTCTCCGCTTATTAAGTGGTAAAGAGGTAGCTGTCTTCCTCCCCTCCTGAAAGAGTCTCCTTGGAAACATGATGGGCCTGATTCATAATTTAATACTTTTGTATGTAAATAAAGTCTCCCCAGAAGCCAGAGAGCCTTGTGTGTCTCAGAATTAGAGATGTCTCTAAGTCCTGGGTCTCATTCCTCCTTGAAATGTAAATACCTAGGAATACTCCCCTCAGTGCTTTCACCCAGTACTTAACAGACCTATGCTAGAAGGTAACCCTTTGACTTTGGAGGAGATAAATTTTATTATCCTTCTAGATCAGAGCATTTAGTGCCATCATTAGGGAAACAAATGGCTACAGATTTAATCCTATGATGTATGAAAATGTTTCTAGGAGAAATGAAAGAAAGGATTCCCTAACTTTATAATGAATTCATTTTCATGTGGCAGGAGGATTGGACTTTTTATAGGAAATCTTTTATTTCCCACACATCCCTTACATGATTTTTCTGTCATTTCTGCTGGATAAAGATGTTAATACTATACTTGGGACATAGCAAATAATTCACAAATGATAGCTATTATAATAATTATTATGCTTATTATTTTAAGATCTCAAAAATGCCTATATCCATGTTGCACAAAGAATCATTAAAATTTAAATTACTTTTTTTTGAATTTTATTTTATTTTTTTATACAGCAGGTTCTTATTAGTTATCCATTTTATACATATTAGTATATATATGTCAATCCCAATCTCCCAGTTCATCACACCACCACCACCAACCTCCCCGCCGCTTTCCCCCCTCGGTGTCCATACATTTCTTCTCTACACCTGTGTCTCAATTTCTGCCCTGCAAACCGGTTCATCTGTACCATTTTTCTAGGTTCCACATATATGCGTTAATATAGGATATTTGTTTTTTTCTTTCTGACTTTCTTCATTCTGTATGACAGTCTCTAGATTCATCCATGTCTCTACAAATGACCCAGTTTTGTTCCTTTTTATGGCTGAGGAATATTCCATTGTGTATATGTACCACATCTTCCTTATCCATTCGTCTGTGGATGGGCATTTAGGTTGCTTCCATGACCTGGCTATTGTAAACAGTGCTGCAGTGAACATTGGAGTGCATATGTCTTTTTGAATTATAATTTTCTCTGGGTATATGCCCAGTAGTGTGATTGCTGGGTCATATGGTAATTCTATTTTTAGTTTTTTAAGGAACCTCCATACTGTTCTCCATAGTAGATACAGTGCAAGAGGGTTCCCTTTTCTCCACACCTTCTCCAGCATTTGTTGTTTGTAGATTTTCTGATGATGGCCATTCTAACTGGTGTGAGGTGATACCTCATTGTAGTTTTGATTTGCATTTCTCTAATGACTAGTGATGCTGAGCAGCTTTTCATGTGCTTCTTGGCCATCTGTATGTCTTCTTTAGTGAAATGTCTGTTTAGGTCTTCTGCCCATTTTTGGATTGGGTTATTTTTCTTTTTTAATATTGAGCTGCATGAGCTGTTTATATATTTTGGAGATTAATCCTTTGTCCATTGATACGTTTGCAAATATTTTCTCCCATTGTGAGGGCTGTCTGTTCACCTTGTTTGTAGTTTCCTTTGCTTTGCAAAAGCTTTTAAGTTTCATTAGGTCCCATTTGTTTACTTTTGTTTTTATTTCCATTACTCTAGGAGGTGGATCAAAAAGGATGTTGCTGTGATTTATGTCAAAGAGTATTCCTCCTATATTTTCCTCTAAGAGTTTTATAGAATCCGGTCTTACATTTAGGTCTCTAATCCATTTTGAGTTTATTTTTGTGTATGGTGTTAGGGAGTGCTCTAATTTCATTCTGTTACATGTAGATGTCCAGATTTCCCAGCACCACTTATTGAAGAGACTGTCTTTTCTCCACTGTATATCCTTGCCTCCTTTGTCATAGACTAGTTGACCCTAGGTGCGTGGGTTTATCTCTGGGCTTTCTATCCTGTTCCATTTATCTATATTTCTGTTTTTGTGCCAGTACCATATTGTCTTGATTACTGTAGCTTTGTAGTATAGTCTGAAGTCAGGGAGTCTGATTCCTCCAGCTCCGTTTTTTTCCCTCAAGACTGCTTTGGCTATTCGGGGTCTTTTGTGCCTCCATACAAATTTTAAGATTTTTTTTGTTCTAGTTCTGTAAAAAATGCCATTGCTAATTTGGTAGAGATTGCATTGAATCTGTAGATTGCTTTGTATAGTATAGTCATTTTCACAATATTGATTCTTCCAATCCCAGAACGTGGTTTATCTCTCCATCTGTTTGTGTCATCTTGATTTCTTTCATCAGTATCTTATAGTTTTCTGCATACAGGTCTTTTGTCTCCCTAGGTTTTTTATTCTTTTTGTTTCATTGGTAAATGGAAGTGTTTCCTTAATTTCTCTTTCAGATTTTTCATCATAGTGTATAGGAATGCAAGAGATTTCTGTGCATTAATTTTGTATCCTGCAACTTTACCAAATTCATTGATTAGCTCTAGTAGCTTTCTTGTGGCATCTTTAGGGTTCTCTATGTATAGTATCATGTCATCTGTAAACAGTGACAGTTTCACTTCTTCTTTTCTAATTTGTATTCTTTTTATTTCTTTTTCTTCTCTGTTTGCCGTGGCTAGGATTTCCAAAAGTATGTTGAATAATAGTGGTGAGAGTGAACATCCTTGTCTTGTTCCTGATCTTAGAGAAAATGCTTTCAGTTTTTCACCATTGAGAATGATGTTTGCTGTGGGTTTGTCATATATGGCCTTTATTATGTTAAGGTAGATTCCCTCTATGCCCACTTTCTGGAGACTTTTTTATCATAAATGCGTGTTGAATTTTGTCAAAAGCTTTTTCAGCATCTATTGAGTTGATCATGTGGTTTTTATTCTTCAATTTGTTAATATGGTGTATCACTTTGATTGATTAGTGTATATTGAAGAAACCTTGCAGCTCTGCGATAAATCCCACTTGATCATAGTATATGATTCTTTTAATGTGTTGTTGCATTCTGTTCGCTAGTAGTTTGTTGAGGATTTTTGCATCTATATTCATGAGTGATATTGGTCTGTAATTTTCTTTTTTTGTAGTATCTTTGTCTGGTTTTGATATCAGTGTAATGGTGGCCTCATAGAATGAAGTTAGGAGTGTTCCTTCCTCTGTAATTTTTTGGAAGAGTTTGAGAAGGATGGGTGTAAGCTCTTCCTAAATGTTTGATAGAATTCACCTGTGAAGCCATCTGGTCCTGGACTTTTGTTAGTTGGAAGATTTTTGATCACAGTTTCAATTTCATTACTTGTGATTGGTCTGTTCATATTTTTTATTTCTTCCTGGTTCAGTCTTGGAAGGTTATACCTCTCTAAGAATTTGTCCATTTCTTCCAGGTTGTCCATTTTATTGGCATAGAGTTGCTTATAGCAGTCTCTTATGATGCTTTGTATTTCTGTGGTGTCCATTGTAATTTCTCCTTTTTCATTTCTAATTTTATTGATTTGAGTCCTCTCCCTCTTTTTCTTGATGAGTCTGGCTAAAGGTTTGTCAATTTTGTTTATCTCCTCAAAGAACCAGTTTTTAGTTTTTTTGATCTTTGCTATTGTTTTCTTTGTTTCTATTTCATTAATTTCTGCTCTGATCTTTATGGTTTCTTTCCTTCTACTAACTTTGGGTTTTGCTTTTTCTTCTTTCTCTAGTTCCTTTAGGTTTAAGGTTAGATTGTTTATTTGAGATTTTTCTTGTTTCTTGAGGTAGGCTTGTATTGCTATAAACTTCTCTCTTAGAACTGCTTTTGCTCCATCCCATAGCTTTTTGATCATGGTGTTTTCATTGTAATTTGTCTCTAGGTATTTTTTGATTTCCTCTTTGATTTCTTCAGTGATCTCTTGGTTATTTAGTAACGTATTGTTTCTCCTCCATGTGTTTGTGTTTTTTATGTTTTTTTCCCTGTAATTTATTTCTAATCTTATAGTGTTGTGGTCGGAAAAGATGCTTGATGTGATTTCAGTTTTCTCAAATTTACTGAGGCTTGATTTCTGACCCAAGATGTGATCTATCCTGGAGAATGTTCTGTGCCCACTCCAGAAGAAATTTTAATCTGCTTTTTTTGGATGGAATGTCCTATAAATATCAATTAAATCTACCTGGTCTACTGTATCATTTAAAGCTTGTGTTTCCATATTAATTTTCAGTTTGGATGATCTTTTCATTGGTGTAAGTGAGGTGGTGAAGTCCCCCACTATTACTGTGTTACTGTCAATTTCCTCTTTTTTTTTTTTTTTTTGTGGTACGCGGGCCTCTCACTGCTGTGGCCTCTCCCGTTTCAGAGCACAGGCTCTGGATGCGCAGGCTCAGAGGCCATGGCTCATGGGCCCAGCCACCCTGCAGCATGCGGGATCCTCCCGGACCGGGGCACGAACCCGTGTCCCCCGCATCGGCAGGTGGACTCCCAACCACTGCGCCACCAGGGAAGCCCTCAGTTTCCTCTTTTATAGCTGTTAGAAGTTGCCTTATGTATTGTGGTGCTCCTATGTTGGGTGCATATATATTTATAATTGTTATATCTTCTTCTTGGATTGATCCCTTGATCACTGTGTAGTGTCCTTCCTTGTCTCTTGTAACATTAAAGTTTATTTTATCTGATATGAGTATTGCTGCTCCAGCTTTCTTTTGATTTCCATTTGCATGGAATATCTTTTTCCATCCCCTCACTTTCAGTCTGAATGTGTCCCTAGGTCTGAAGTTGATCTCTTGTAGATAGCATATATATGTGTCTTGTTTTTGTATCCATTCAGCAAGCCTGTGTCTTTTGGTTGGAGCATTTAATCCATTCACGTGTAAGGTAATTATCAATATGTATGTTCCTATTATGATTTTCTTAATTGTTTTGGGTTTGTTTTTGTATGTCCTTTTCTTCTCTGTGTTTCCCACTTAGAGAAGTTCCTTTAGCATTTGTTGTAGAGTTGGTTTGGTGGTGCTGAATTCTCTTAGCTTTTGCTTGTCTGTAAACCTTTTCATTTCTCCATGGAATCTGAATGAGATCCTTGCCGGGTAGAGTAATCTTGGTTGTAGGTTCTTCCCTTTCATCACTTTAAGTATGTCATGCCACTCCCTTGTGGCTTGCAGAGTTTCTGCTGAGAAATCACCTGTTAACCTTATGGGTGTTCCTTTGTATGTTGTTTTTCCCTTGCTGCTTTCAATAATTTTTCTTTGTCTTTAATTTTTGTCAATTTGATTACTGTGTGTCTCGGCGTGTCTTCTCCTTGGGTTTATCCTGTGTGGGACTCTCTTGCTTCCTGGACTTGGGTGGCTATTTTCTTTCCCGTGTTCGGGAAGTTTTCAACTATAATCTCTTCAAATATTTTCTCTGGTCCTTTCTCTCTCTCTTCTCCTTCTGGGACCCCTATAATGTGAATGTTGGTGTGTTTAATGTTGTCCCAGAGGTCTCTTAGGCTGTCTTCATTTTTTTTCATTCTTTTGTTTATTCTGTACTTCAGCAGTGAATTCCACCATTCTGTCTTCCAGGTCACTTATCCGTTCTTCTGCCTCAGTTATTCTGCTATTGATTCCTTGTGTATTTTTTTTTTTTTTTTTTTTTTTTTGCGGTACGCGGGCCTCTCACTGTTGCGGCCTCACGTTGTGGAGCACAGGCTCCGGATGTGCAGGCTCAGCACCCATGGCTCATGGGTCCAGCCACTCCGCGGCATGTGGGATCTTCCCGGACCGACGCATGAACCCGTGTCCCCTGCATTGGCAGGCGGACTCTCAACCACTGCGCCACCAGGGAAGCCCCCTTGTAGTGTATTTTTCAATTCAGCTACTGTATTGTTCATCTCTTTGTTCTTTAATTCTTCTAGGTGTTTGTTAAACATTTCTTGCATCTTCTCTATCTTTGCCTCCATTCTTTTTCTGAGGTCCTGGATTATCTTCACTCTCATTATTCTGAATTCTTTTTCGGGAAGGTCGCCTGTCTCCACTTCATTTAGTTTTTTTCCTGGGGTTTTATCTTGTTCCTTCATCTGGTACATAGCCCTCTGCCTTTTCATCTTGTCTGTCTTTCTGTGAATGTGGTTTTCGCTCCACAGGCTGCAGGATTGTAGTTCTTCTTGCTTCTGCTGTCTGCCCTCTGGTGGATGAGGCTCTCTAAGAGGCTTGTGCAAGTTTCCTGATCGTAAATTACTTTTAAGTTCATTTATTTCACTTTTAAAATGAATTTGTGGTTGAAATTTAGGTGGGATGTCTGTCTTGAGTGTTGAAATTTTCAGAGAGGTATCTACGTTTTTCTCATGGAAGACCACTGTTTGGTTCACAACTACTTTTTCTCCCTCCTTGGTGAAAGAGTACCTCCCACCCCCACAAACATACATAGCTGTACACATGTCATGTATATACACATATACACATGTGCGTGTCTTCAAGTGCACTTAGGTTTCTCTCTCTCTACAGCTTTATCACACTGGATTTTATGCCTTCTAAGGCATTGAGACTTATTCCCTACTATTTCCTAAACCCAGTAGTTTGGAGATGATCTCTTATTCACTTGCCTTTCTTAACTCATCTTTTAGATTCTAGTTATAAGGATTCAAATTCATTTTATTTCCTGTTTAATATGGTGACAGTTTTTGAAATAGACAGGGTACAGTAATATCTAGCTAGAAAGACAAAGCTACTTCTGGTGAAGTGGAAAATAGGGTATTGTAAAGCTATAGTAGTTGAAAAAGGAGAAGGATCGGGACTTCCCTGGTCCTCCAGTGGTTAAGGATCCACCTTCCGATGCAGGGGACTTGGGGTCGATCCCTGGTGAGGGTACTAAGATCCCACATGCTGTGAGGCAACTAAGCCCACGCGCCACAACTAGAGAAGCCCACATGCCACAACAAAAGATCCTGCGTGCTGCACCTAAGACCCAATCCAGGAAAAAATAAGTAAATATTTTTTTAAAAACCTAACACAAATTATTCTTAAAAAAACGTAAAAAGGAGAAGGATCAATATAGGTTGGAGGATTGATAATATTTATTGGAGGAGATGGTATAGGATTTGGACCTTGCTTTTTATAAGAAGTAAAGAAAGAAGACAGCATATCAGGTATGGAAAATAATATGAACTAAAGCCATTTCTTGAACACACAGTAAATTTTACAGCGATAAACAAGAAGTGATGAACAGCCCCCCTTTTTTTTTCATGATTTTACAGTATAGTAATTTTACAGTACACTGTGATTCATTGATTACTTCTATGTTTAGGGAACAGAAGGAGATATGCTGTCAGCAATGAACCTGTCAGGTTAGACCAAAAAATTTAAGATAGCTGGTATACATAATGTAGGATCAACAAAAATTTTAAACCAGAAAGTGAAAGAATAAGCAGCAGTACTTTAGGAAATTTGGTCGTTGATAAATTGAATGGAGAGAGTCTTGAGTCAGGAACACCAATTAGGGAAATAGTTGAATAATCTAAACAATAAATGATGAGAACATCTAACTTAATTTTGACTTTTTGAACAGAGAATTCCAAAGAAGAATCAACAGTTCTTTTAGACTTAATTTATGAATGCAAGGGAAGAGGTAATTCAGAGCTTCAGGACTTGGAAAAAAGTATATAAGTTTGGAAGAGAAAGAGGCAAATTCTTCTTTATGCACATGTGGATGTTGGTCAGTGGCTATATACAGGCGAAAAAGCTCTATGTGAATAATGAACATATGTTACTGGAATTCTAGGCAAGAGATGAAGGTTTGGAATTCACCAGCCTAAAGGTGGTAGCAGTCATGAGAGTGAGTAAGCCTTCTAAGTTATAAGGCTAAAGAGTATATTTTAGAGGAATAGCTCACAGAAGGTTAGAAGAAACAGTGAGCTGAAGGTCAGAGAATATAGCCAGTATAGTTAGGGAAGCTGAAAAAAATTGTGATGTCAAGCTAATGTGTCATGTGCTGCCCTTAGCCTATTGATAACTAACTTGGCTGGACCGGCCTTTGTGGTTCTTATTCAGATTGCAAGATGTCCTCAGCAATAACTCAGGAAACTTTGAAAAAAAAATCGTTATTACTTACTGGTCTTGGAAATTACATGGCACACCTGGGGCCATGCAGTGAGGGTGCAGTATGAGAGAGGGAGACAGGGGGTGGGCGGGAGAGCTTGCTCAAGGGCATGGATTTGGGGTTCTGCTTTTACTGGGGTTGAGGGTGGGGGCCTAAGGTTTTGCAGGCTCACTCCTTACTAGTGAATTTAAATATAAAAGGAGGAATTTAGCAGGAAGAGAGAAACCAATGGGCCCAAATGGGCAATTATCCAAATCAGCCAAAATCTTCAAAACAAAGGAGACTGGGTGAGGCCTTGGTCTTTGTCTAGCTATGTGACTGACAATGTGTTTGAGATAGCCATCTTTGAAGGGGATGCCCTTTGAAGGGGATGCCAGGGCAATCAAAGCTTAAGTCAGGCACTTGCATTACAAAAAGTAGAAAACTGTCAGGGCTTACGCTACAAGTGGTGAGCTATATGAAATTTTCTTGTGAAGTAAAAGAAAATGAGATCTGAGAAATTCTAGTTAATCTTCAAGTTTAAAGTATTACCCAAGGTGGGGTGAGTGTGAAATGAGGAGGCCTGAACTCTTATATCCATATAAATTTGCACATGAAAACACCATCACCCATTATCGTAGAATGATTTGTCAGATAAATTGTGAATGAGCTATTTAGTTTGAGCCGTGGAGAGGGATTGGGGGTAGCAGTATGGGTGGTGACAGGAGGGCAGTGCTGAGTTGGCAGCCATAGGGGTTATCCTGAGGGGTGCTTGAGAAAACAGAATACTTGTGTAGCGGAGGAAAAATAATTTCCTTTACCCTTCTGGGTTCTTGGCTGAGACACCCTCTATAATAAAAGAGAGATTAACAGGAGAAAAACAAATTTAATTTTGTACATACATGGGCCCTAAAGATATGAGACCCAAAGAAGCGACCAAAGCTGGCAGCTTTTATACCTTTCAGGCAAAGAAAATGGACTGAAATAAAAACACACAATGTAAAAGTTGTGAGTTAAGTTTTATTCAGGGACCTTATTGAGGACTATAGCCTGGAAGACAGCCTCTCAGATAACTGTGAAGAACAGCTCTGAAGAGGTAAGGGAGGGGCCAGGATATATGTGAACTTTTTTGCTGGGAAAAACATGTAGTCAAGCATAAAATAGATTACTGCTAATTACAAGGAATAGACATCTCAAGTTAATTATTTTAGTCCTTTTCTATGTATGGGAAAATGTGAAAATATGGGATCATTGAAATTTTTCCTTAGGTGTGTGTCTTAACTCTCTAGGGACCAGCATATCCAAAGCACAGACTGCTTCCTGTTTTTCTCCATCCTGAATTCCTCTGAGTGCACTGTCAGTGGGCACTGCAGTGGCAGTGGCTTGATCCTTGTAGAACTGGAATGGCAGGCAATGTTTTTTCTGTTCAGTGGCCCCTGTTGGTCATAAATTTGACCAAGGTTTGGGAAGCATTTCATGACTAATTTGTCCCATGGCCCTAATAACTTAACTCCTAGGTTAGGGGAGGATCTTGGTGATAGGACATTTATGTGCTATATCTGGATTAGGCCCTGTTAATAAACAAATTCTCTGGACCATCTGTCTTACTGGTCTATTATCCATGAATTGCTTTTCCCTTGATGCTTCTTCCCATATCTAGTGCTGCATAATTATAATTAATTTTGTGTAGAGCTAAGTAAGTGATCAGTTGCCTCAAGACATTTAGCCATCATTAATTTTGTTGAAGGTCTGGTTACACAATGAGTAGTGCAAGAGACAACAATCTAATAAAATAGACAAGATATAAGTAATATAGCTAGTAACACATTAATAAGGTTGTAGTACAGCAGAGTGAGACACAAAGCACAAACAGTTTAAAAACAACAAGGAGTGAACAAGTTAAAACAATGATTAGTATAACTAGTTGCAGTTTGGGTCACAGTAAGCCATCAGGTCCTGAGGGGAGCCAGCTGGAGAAGCCAAATTCTGGAGGGCTCACATAGAGAGAAAAAGATAAATGTTTCATCTTCATTTATAAAGGTATACTTTATTAACTTGCTGTAGGTCATAGCATAAAAAGAAGGGTTTTCTGGAAAACAAAGATTAAAAGCCTGTAATATTTCAGACAAAAAGTCATAAAATTATAAATCATATTTATCAGTTCATGTAGTCCAATTTAATTAATTTTTGTTTCACTCGATGAAGCCATAAGGTTTTCCATTAGAGTTTTGTAATTTCTTACCTAGTTCAGCAGTATGATCTAAAAATCACCAGAAATCTGTATGTGTCAAAAATCCTTTCTATGAATTTTCTTGAAAATCTTCATTTTTATAAAAGCATCTGAGTAAAATAATAACTGTCTATAAATGATGAAAGACTTAAAACGGCATGGTTAAAGATCTGATTACAGTGCAGTTGAAAAAGAAATTTGGTTAATTCTGTGACATACAGCATTTTAAGATAACTACAATTATGACTGATAACATTATACCAGCACATACTAGATTTTTAGGAATCCCATGTAATTTCTAGAATATCTATATTAATGGCATTTACCCATGCAGTATAACCTAAGAAGGTTTATTACTACTTATTTGACGTTTCCCAGGTAATTGAACATACTAAATAGACCTAATTAATTTAATATCTCTCTTTGGAATGTATCAGGGGCCCTCTGAAGCATCCCAAAGTTAGCTAGATGTCAAAAGAACATTTAGAATTTGATTTGAGGAAGTTTGTCAAAGATAGCAAAAGGCTTAAAAACACTTGGTCAACTAGGTTCATAGGTTATTTGAAACAGTACTTATTCACTCACCCAAAGGGACAATAAAAGATTTGAAAGACAAATACAGAAAGTTACAATGAATTAAAAGGTACAGAAACTTTACACTTCGTTATCAAAAGCAGATCAGTATTCCAAGAAAACTTTGTTCTCTTAACACAGAGAGGGAAACAAATTCTAGTTTTGTACCAGCTTATTTTTACTATTAAAACTTATTTACTCAAATTCTCTTCTAATCTTAGCCAATCAAGACCATGCACAAAACTCTTTTTTCAGGGTTCCTTTCCCACAAACCATCTATAACTTTCTTACTTACATTCAGATTTTGTCCTACATTTTCCCTTTCTTTTTCTCTCTCCAGGACAAAATCACTTTCTTTTCCCTTAACGACATGTATTTCCATTCCTTATATATTTTTTCCTTTCATACACAGATGTTTTTATTACTACTTTTAGTATTTTAATTACATATATTAGAATTCTTAGTTTTTAAAAACCTTAATTTCTAGTGAAAACTAAGAAGTAAACAATTATGAACTGTTTTTTACAGTAGCACTCTGTAGATTGGCAAACATAAATATTGTTTATGATTTCTAAAATGTAATTTTTTAAGGAAAAATTTTCAGTGTGGCACCAAACATTTTTATCAATAATCCTAAATATCTTTAGTTTTTCTCCAAACAGAAGCCTATGTTCAGTAATTAATGTTTCGGTATATTATTGGGTTGGCCAAAAAGTTTGCTTGGGTTTTTCTGCAAGATGTTATGGAAAAACCTGAAAGAACTTTTTGGCCAACCCAATATTCTATTTTGGAATGATCTAGATATTTAATAAATTTCCATTATTTAACTTAACTTAGCAAAACTCTATTTACCAAAAATCTGAAGAAACTATTTTTTAGTAGGCATAGCCTAAAACATAATTATTCTTAACAAGTTCACCTAAAAGTTCTTACCCCATTTATATCTATTTAATTCAGTTGTTCTCAGCAATTATGTTTAGATTAGCCATGAAAATTTCATGAGACAGTAGACCAAGTCAGCCATCATGCCAAGCTATTTTTTTTTGCTGATAAATTTTATAACAGAGATAATATGACCTTATTTGACGTTTAGTGAACATAGTTACAATAAAAGTAAGACATGTCTGTATTAACTAAACCAACAAACTTAAACTTTAATACTACGTATTAATTTAATATTGAATATTTCTCAGATCACATGAATTTGAAATTCATTTGGGTTAGTTTCTATTACATTTAGAAGTATTTAATTTATAAGCACTTACTCTTAAGTCAGTTAAATAGAGCTCTTTATAAATTAATTTTGATTCTGATAATGTTATCCAGAGGTAGAGAAATATCAAATTTATAACATACACACAGACATATAAACAGACATAACCAGTGATCTCATAGCTTCATTTCAAAACTTAAACATGAATCAGGGATTACAATATAAACTTACTAGTTTATAAATAACAGTTGGAATAAGTTAAATTTATTTGCTCAGATGACTGAGGCTTTTTACTATTTGTGGAAAAGACTTTTTAAGATTTTTGTTTGTCCTTGATAAATCCTTAAGTAAGCTGTGAATTAGATTTTGAGCAAGGAAGCCTTTCCAGTAGTTTGTACTTTTAAAAAGGCCTCTTTTCCTCTTTTTTTTTTTTTCCTTTGGTTTACCTGATTGAGTTAACTAGGCTCAGTCTCAGGTCATTGTGGGCTGTATTTACATTTCTGATTTGTAGAGATTTGCAAGACAAACACAGTTGCTTTTAATTCCCCAAAGAACTGGTCTGCCGCCTAAATGATAGCAAAAAATTGATTTGCCCAGCTGCATTTTCTTTAGTTTGCTTTTTTATATCAGTGAGAATATTTCCAACTAAAATGGAAATCAAGAGTTCTACGTCCTAGAACTTTAGGGTTCATTTTATCAAGCCTTCAAAAGTTTGCACAAGGCATTCAACAAAGGCCCTCTGAGTGCACAAATTAAACCCAGAGCAATTCACCTCAGAGGCAAAAAACATCAACAACAAAAACCCCTCTATTATTGCCTTTATTAGCCCCTGAATATAAGTCCCCAGTTTTTACTTCGTATTGTATGGGTTCAGGTAACCCTATTGGTTTCTTTTAGTATATTTAATTAATATTGCCAGAGGGGCAGGTTTATATGGCCCTGTCTTATAATACCAGGCAGGGGAGCATTCCCCAGTGAGACTTAATAGTCTGTCCCACAATATTATAATTAGGTAAAAGAGATTTAACCATCTTATATAAAGCCCGTTCAAATGCATTGAGTTTTATAAAATTTCATCTAATTCTTTCAACTCTTATACCTTAATTTTAGCCTCCATTAGGACCTCACCAACAAGTATTATTCCTACAAGGAGTCCCAGAAACTTTCCCTTTTATCCCCTGGCCATTTAACCTAATTTTGTATAAAAGGCATTGGGGTCCTCAGTGAGGGGTCGAGCCAAGGGTCCCAGACCCTTTTGTCAATCTTTTCTTTTTGCAGTACGCGGGCCTCTCTCTGCTGTGGCCTCTCTCGTTGCGGAGCACAGGCTCCGGACGGAGCTCAGGCTCCGGACGCTCAGGCTCCGGACGCTCAGGCTCAGAGGCCATGGCTCACGGGCCCAGCCGCTCCGCATCATGTGGGATCTTCCCGGACCGGGGCACGAACCCGTGTCCCCTGCATCAGCAGGCGGACTCTCAACGACTGCGCCACCAGAGAAGCCCTTTTGTAAATCTTTAACTTGATTAATTGGCCTAAATGTTGTACCAAGCAATTGCTGGTCTGGTGGTATCTCAGTGTAATTTTTTCTTTCAGCCTTTTAAATTTTTTCTAAACTGGGGTTAAATAGAGCGGACTTGTTTGGGGCCCTTTAATGTTGGATGAATAGTGGGTCCCTTTGGACCATTCAACCTTAGGTAGTGTTGTATCACAGCCTCTGTTTTTTTTTTTTTTTTTTTTTTGGCGGTACGCGGGCCTCCCACTGCTGTGGCCTCTCCCGTTGCGGAGCACAGGCTCCGGACGCGCAGGCCCAGCGGCCACGGCTCACGGGCCCAGCCGCTCCGCGGCATGCGGGATCCTCCCGGACCGGGGCACGAACCCGTGTCCCCTGCATCAGCAGGCGGACTCTCAACCACTGCGCCACCAGGGAAGCCCCACAGCATCTGTTTTTATCCCATCAATGTCCATTTTATTTATCTCATTTAAAATAATCATCTAAAGATTTCCATCCTGTTGGGATGAGTCCCTTTAAGAGTTACGCCTTGTTGGGAAGAAATTGCTTGACTTTCCCCTTAGCTTCTTCCTGTTGCCTTGTTAATCATCTTAATTAACATTAATTAACCTAATGTTTTTATTAACATCTGTAAGACTTATTAAAAGGAAGCTGAGTCCACAAAAAAGGCTCCCAAACCTTTTTTTTCTTTTTGGTTAGTTTGTTTTAAAATAAGGGAATTTTTAAGGTTAGCCAATTATAATTTTTGTATCCACCTTTTAATTTACTTTTTTCATAGGTACCAATAAAATAGCTATTTATAATGAGAACTCTCTAGAAATTTACCAATTTAGAAGTATTTTTCAATTTAAAGGGTCCATCCTCTGGCCATTTGCAAGTAGTATTAATAGTGACTCAAACCAATAAGGCACAAGAGGCATCCCACAAGACAGTGCAAAAGATGCAGCCTCCACAAGGTCCAGAAAGATTACTCCCCCGAATAGTCTAAGTAAAGGCCTTTGTTGCACAGGTGGATACAACAAAGGTTGAGATGAGGCCTTTGTTGAGATGAGACCCCTTTTGACAAATTTCCCTGAGAGCTGGCACAAAGAGACTGCTCAAAATCCCAGTCTATTCAACTGGCTACCAAATGTTCACCTTAGGTATACCTTCCAAATAGCAGAGACCAAGCTCTCAAAACACAGAACAGAACACCTAAGAAGATCAGGTAGAACATTTACATCTCAAAGGCATAGGGAGACAAATACGAGTTCCTCCTAGAAAGGTTTTTCTTCCTTTAAGATGAATTCTAGAAAAATGTTTTATCAAGCTAGCTTTCTTTAACTGTGTACACAAAAACCAGTTTAGGAATGTCAAAAAGAGTCCCATCTTGGCCATTTTTAAGGTGAGATTTCCTTAGTTCCCAATTAAGTAAGTACTTGCAAATATGTTTTGTATGTATTGTACATGAATCTGGCTGGGGTGTTAGGTCGGAGGCTGGCTTTCTGATGCCCCTCATTTAGGAAAGATGTTAGGCCAGCTTCCTACCTAATAACCCAGTCCAGATGGCTTAGTGTTTTTTAACTGAGCAAATCCCAGTATCTTTCAGCTGGGGGGCACCTCCCCCCCAGTATCTTTCAATTGGATAAATCTTCCTAAGTGTCTCTCAGGTGAGGAGTCAGGTATCTTTTTATTCATCACCAAAAAAAAAACACTTGGGATCATCAGCCCATAGCAGGAGATCTAAGACATAGGAGCTATTTGCCCAGTCATCTAGGCTCACTGAGGAGGTGGACTGGCACAAGTGACCTTTGCTGGTACCAAGGCTCCAGATCCTGGTGGAGTTAAGGCAAAGGAGAGAATTCTGTTCTGGGTCCCTTCACAGTCACCAAAACTGTTGACTGAAAAACATACAACATAAAAGTTGTGAATTAAGTTTTATTCAGGGACCTTACTGAAGACTGTAGCCCAGAAGACAGCTTGATAGATAGCTCTGAGGAGCTGCCCCCAAGAGGTAAGGGAGGAGCCAGGATCCACATGAACTTTTTTGCTGGGAAGAACATGTAGTCAAGCATAAAAAGATTACTGCTAATCATCTCAAGTTAATGATTTGAGTGCTTTTATATATATGGGAAGTTGCAAGAATATGGGGTCATTGAAATTTTTCCTTAGATATGCATCTCGAGCATCTAGGGGCCAACATATCCAAAGCACGGGATGCTTCCTGCTTTTCTCCATCCTGAATTTCCCTCAGGGTATACTGTCGGTGAGTAGAACTGGAACGGCAGGCAACATTTTTTTCTTTACAAAACAGATTTGTGAAGAATTGGCAAGGTGAAGAAGTCTGAGCTTAGGGTAGTAAACTAGTGAGGAAGAAACAAGTTTTGTTTATGTGGCCTTCTTGGCTCTGAATTCCCTATCTCTAGTGATAAGAATGTCTGTCTCCTGGTTCAGGGAGGATACCTTTCTTATGGAAAATTTATTTCCTGCTTTTCGGGGGACAGAGGGTCAGAGTGTCCTTGAACCAGCTATTTTTTAAGTAACTTTAATTCAAAATAATCAGTGTGCCAAAGGGGCATATTTTGGGGAGGCCTGACCTGCACTCATCACTTGAGAGTGGATGGTAATGGGCTGGTTCTTAGTGTCTTCTAGTACTACTGGGGGTAAATACTTTATTTCTTAACAAAAGTCCAAGTGATATTTCTCTGCCTTAGCATTTTCCTGTTATAGAGAGAAAGAATCCCAACTAAGCTGATGTTGAATTGTTAGCTTTTTTACATGGATAAAAATGAGAAGAAATATGAAGATATATCACCTCCTCTTCTGTTTAAAGACCCAAAACAAGAGTTGTGGTAGGGGAAGGCAGGGGACAAAGGAGTTGGAAACTTAATTTTTACAAAAAAGCTAGCAGTTCATGACAGAGTCCACAGCTTGAGTGGCCTGTATTTCCAGACAGTTGCCCCTGTCTTGACCCTGTTTGTTTCTGATTTTGTTATCTGTGTCCCTGGGGTGAGGCCAAGGACAAAGGACAATTTGGGAAGCCAGCCATGGCCCACAAAATAAGCCTTCAATTGTCATTTTAATATGTCTACCATTTCACCTTAATTTAATTTCCCTACCTCCAAGAATATATCTTGTTTTGTAAGTTCACAGGCTGACACATCATCCAGAGAGACTATTTATTTTTCCTATCTTCTTCGCACAAATGCTGAGATTATTCTTGCAACAGTAATCAAGATCTTCTGTCTTTGGGTTGCAAAGAAAATGCATTCAACTGTACTTGAAGGAGAAAATTGAAATTCGGCAACAGATGATAAAGCACATTCTCCTTCTCTTTCAGTTGTCTGCTCATATCAGCTGAACTGCATTAATAAAAGCAAAAGGGGACTGTTGCTTGCTATTGGCAAAATATACAGTATTCAGTTGCCCAAAACTCTGTATTAGGTGTGTTGCGGTTTACTCCTATTATGGAACCTTGTGCTTTTAGTCCTTTTTTTTTTTTTTGTCAGTGCTAGCATGGTGCAAAATGAACTATGAAAGTACTCCCTAGAGGAAGGTGTTTCCCACTAGCTTTAAGAGCAGAGCTACTGTGAATTTTCTAGAAATATGATCAAATCTCAAGTATTTGAGATGCCTTGCCTATCTGCTTGCTGTAACCTTTTGACATTACTGGTGTAATTATTTTAGGAAACAGCTCTGTAGATTTATTAGCATGCTTAATGCTAGCTTTAATTAGTGATTGCATTTATTGGGTATGCAAGTCATGAGGTTGCCACTGGCTACGTTTACGAATAACACAACCACCATAATAATAAAAGGCATCCACAAATAAAAGTAGGTTGGTACCTCTGAGAGAAAGATTTCCATAAATAAAGGGCGTAGTGCAGATTTTTCTTTTTCCGCCATCAGACAATCTCATGGGCATGCCAATTGTGAAACCATAGTCAAATTTATAGAAATGCATGGGTAAGGACAAAATAAAAGTTCATACTCATATACACTCAAAATAATTCTTTTTAGCCAGCCCTGTAACAGGAGGCCAGTGGCTTAAGTACAGGCAAAATTTTGAAGTAGGAATAGTTTAACTTTAGGTGCCTTTAGACTCGTCTTTGTGTGCCTAGCAATATCTCCTTCTCCAGAAGACTCATTAATTTTCTCTCCCCTCCGAGATTATTTGTGCTCAAGAGGAGATGAAATGCATTAACACTGAGGTTTAAATGATGATAGGGGCTCTTTGAGACCAAACAGACCTAGCTTCAAGTCCACTTTTTATCATTTTCCAGCTATGTGATTTTAATGAATACTCTTTACCTCAAGGAGATGAGGTTTTAGTGCAATTTGAGCTTATACAATTTGGGGGGCTCTTTTTTGAAAAATTCAAAACTGTGTCTATACATTTAGGTAAGAAAGTGAATATTTATAATTACACATTGAAAATGACAAATAAAACAAAATTCAGAAGAATAAATTTAACTTGGTATTCACCAACCGTATTTGTCCATAAATTTTTTTCCATAACAATAAGAATACCTTACCAAAATAACTAGTGGTCTTGGGATACAGTGACCTATTCTGATTCTTATTTTCTGAAGATGTAGGGGCCACTTTGATTTTTCTGTCCTTCTAATGAGTCATTTTTCTTTCTGATCATGGAAATTGATGTGGGTAAGAAGGGCAAAGTTTGGGATGAGTCAGGCACCATTGAACAAATCATCTCTTCAAGTGCACTAAGCTCTACTTTTCATATAAAGTGGTGGCAAGTCCCCAAAGTAACTCCTATGCAAGGAATGCATGTCTTTGTGTGCTTCAGTTCCTGAACCATGGCCAAGCCAGTAAACACCTCTTGTAAGATGTATCATAAAGTCCATAAAGGATTATAGAAATAAAGGTACGTGATAGTGACTTAAAAGATGCCCACCTATACTGTTTGCCTATGTTAACTCATGTGACATTTCTGATAAACTTGTCCTACTAACATTATGAAAAGTATCAGTGAAGTCTGATACCATGTGTGATACTGCTTTTCTTTTCCTTTTAGGCTATAGTATAATCTCAATACCAGTAGTCCTTGCAGTTAGTATCAAAGTCAGGAAGACTCACAGGCTACTGGAGTTAGCAAGAAGGAGTACTTGACCCTCTTGGGAGGAAAGGAGTTCTTCCCTTTCCATTGATGCATTAAGTAGGCTGTTCTTTGGAACCTTTGAGTTGTACTCGATAATAGTCCTTAATATTTGCCTCTCCTAAAGGATGCCCAACAATAGCTAAAAATAAATTTAACTGAATAGGGTGAAAGAGTAAGGAAATAAATGAATACATAAGAGGTCCGTTGCACAGAGCTGGAACAAAAGAAACCTACTTACATCTGAGATTCATTTTCTCTTCACTGCATCAGAATAACATGCCTAAAATTTAATTTGGTTTTACAATGCTCACAATCAAGCTTGGCTTTCGGGATGTTGTATTCTGAAAAATCTGTGGTGTCTTCAGCTTGTGCTGAATCCAGTGTCATTCACTAGTGACACAGGCAGGAGAACAAGGGGAAGAAGCAAGAGTAGGCTCAGGGTAAACAAACTAATCCATAATGGGGTAGCACTGTATTCACTAGTCTACTACATAGATTTCAAAGGGATGGGGGAAACTGAAATTTGATGTAAGTTCATGTCTTTTCTCCAAGTCCTCTGAGATCAGAGACAAGACAAGGAAAGTTTACATAGTTGTCTTATTCAAAGTGAATTCTCTTAGACACTTAGTTCAGCTGGCTCTGGGGGCGTCTCTCTTTCTTCTGATCTCCTTTTCTCACTGCTGCTCCCTTTCAGTCCTCTCTGTTGGATCCTCTTCCTCATCCTGGCCTTAAATGTTGAAGTATCCCGGGACTCTGTCATGGACCTCTTCTCTTCTTTAGACACTTTCACTCCCTAGGTAATCTTTTAATTACCATCCTGACACTGAAGGCTCCCCAGGTTCCATCTCTGACCTGAATCTTTCAGACCCATATCTAACTGTCTACTTCAACCTAACATAACTGAACTTGAATTCTTGATTTTTCTCCACTAAGTCTGTTTCTCTCAGCGTGTTCCCCTTGAAGTAAATGATAACATTTGGTTGCTCAGGTCAAAAAATTCGGCATCACCCTTGACATCACTCTTCATTTCATATCCCACATCAGCAAAACTGTTGGTTTTACACTTTTGAAATTTATTCTGAGTCTGACCACCTCTCTCCATTTCTGTTGTCACCACTTTCGTTCAAGCCACCATCATCTGGAACCTGGACGTTTACTTTATCCTTCTACCCCTTGTGTCTGCTCTTGCCTCCATTTAGCTATACTTCATACATAGCCAGAAAGATCCATTTAAAATGTAAATATGCTATTACCTTCTGAGTAAAACCCTCAAATGCATTCCTGTCACACTCAGTGAAATAAAAAATCCTTATTCTGACCCAAAGGTCTTACATTATCTGCCTCCAGACTCACTAGTTTCTATCTGTACTCACTCTTCTCCAGCTGCTCTGCTACTCCTCCATGCTGGAAGGACTTTACCTCAGAGTCTTTGCACTTGCTGTTCCCCCTGTCCAGAATGATCTTCATCCAAATGTCCACGTGGTTTGCTCTTTTATTTCTTTCAGTCTTTGTCAGCTTGTCAGAGAAAACTTCACTGTCTGTCCTGCTCAAAGTAGCACCTTTACCCTACTTTATTTTTCTTTACATCTTTATTTATTGTCTACGTCTCCCAGTAGAATGTAAGATCTATGTGGAAAGAAATGTGGCCTGATTTGTCTTTTATATGCCCAAAGTCTCAAATGTCCTGGCATATTGAGTAAATATTTAGGGAATGAATGAATAAGGTGCCATTAATGTTCTAGGGGCTCCATTTGCTTTAGAGCAGTATCCTTTCTGTTCCATAGTCAAATCCATTATATTGATAGTTCCCAGCCAGTTGCCACACCTGGCTTTTAGCAGCTAATCTGTACTAGAACAGAAGCCAAATCCTGTGATTATGAAAACATGACATGTACTGAGGAAGGCATAGACTTAGGCTGCATTTCTCCTCACAGACACACCAGAGTAACATAAAGCTTCAGGACTCATTACAGATTCTACTTAATTGGGGCTTAAGTCTGCTATCTTACAACCTTCAGCTAGAGCCATTGTTTCTGGAGTTTGGCTCAGTTAGCTGTGCTTGTTAGAGGTTTCAAGGCTTAGATGAATTTCTTTAAAAAATGCTGCTGGTATTTATTCCTTTGTGTAAATCATTTTTTTCCGTTGTAATAAAAGTAACACAGACTAGATTAATGAGGAAACATTGGAAAAACAACAATTGTAGAAAAAATTCCACTTCTCAGAAACAACCATTCTTAATTTTTTTTAATAGATCTTTATTGGAGTATAATTGCTTCACAACACTGTGTTAGTTTCTGTTGTACAACAAAGTGAATCAGCCATATGCATACATATATCCCCATATCCCCTCCCTCTAGAGGCTCCATCCCACCCTCCCTATGCCATGTCTCTAGGTCATTGCAAAGCACCGAACTGATCTCCCTGTGCTGTGTTGCTGCTTCCCACTAGCTATCTATTTTACATTTGGTAGAGTATATATGTTGATGCTGCTGTCACTTCGTCCCAGCTTCTCCCTCCCGCCCCATGTCCTCAAGGCCATTCTCTACGTCTACGTCTGTATTCCTGCCCTGCCACTAGGTTCATCAGTACCATTTTTTCTTTTTTTTTAGATTCCACATATATGTGTTAGCATACGGTATTTGTTTTTCTTTTTCTGACTTCACTGTGTATGACAAACTCTAGGTCCATCTACCTCAATACAAATAACTCAATTTCGTTTCTTTCTATGGCTGAGTAATAGTCCATTGTATATATGTGCCACATCTTCTTTATCCATTCATCTGTTGATGGACATTTAGGTTGCTTCCATGTCCTGGCTATTGTAAATAGTGCTGCAATAAACATTGTGGTACATGTTTGTTTCTGAATTATGGTTTTCTCAGGATATATGCCCAATAGTGGGATTTCTGGGTCATATGGTAGTTCTATTTTTAGTTTTTTAAGGACCTTCCATACTGTTCTCCATAGTGGTTGCACCAATTTACATTCCCACCAACAGTGCAGGAGGGTTCCTTTTTCACCACACCCTTTCCAGCATTTATTGTTTCTAGATTTTTTTTTTTTTGCGATACGTGGGCCTGTCACTGCTGTGGCCCCTCCTGTTGCGGAGCACAGGTTCTGGACGCGCAGGCTCAGCGGCCACGGCCCACAGGCCCAGCTGCTCCATGGCACGCGGGACCCTCCCAGACAGGGGCATGGATCCGTGTCCCCTGCATCGGCAGGCGGACTCCCAACCACTGCGCCACCAGGAAAGCCCTAGATTTTTTGATAATGGACATTCTGACCGGTGTGAGGTGAAACCTCATTGTGGTTTTGATTTGCATTTATCTAATGATTACTTATGCTGAGCATCTTTTCATGTGCCTCTTGGCCATCTGTATGTTTTCTTTGGTGAAATATCTATTTAGGTCTTCCACCCATTTTTTAATTGAATTATTTGTTTTTTTGATATTGAGCTCCATGAGCTGTTTGTATATTTTGGAGATTAATCCTTTGTCCATTGTTTCATTTGCAAACATTTTCTCCCATTCTGAGGGTTGTCTTTTCGTCTTGTTTATGGTTTCCTTTGCTGTGCAAAAGCTTTGAAGTTTCATTAGGTCCCATTTGTTTATTTTTGTTTTTATTTCCATTACTCTAGGAGGTGGGTCAAAAAAGATCTTGCTGTGGTTTATGTCAGAGTGTTTTTCCTATGTTTTCCTCTAAGAGTTTTATAGTATCTGGTCTTACATTTAATCCATTTAGAGTTTATTTTTGTGTATGGTGTTAGGTAGTGTTCTAATTTCATTCTCTTACATGTAGCTGTCCAGTTTTACCAGCACCACTTGTTGAAGAGGGCTTCTTTTCTCCATTGTATGTTCTTTCCTCCTTTGTCATAAATTAGGTGACCATATGTGTGTGGGTTTATCTCTGGGCTTTCTATCCTGTTCCATTGATCTATCGTTCTGTTTTTGTGCCAGTACCATACTGTCTTGATGGCTGTAGCTTTGTAGTGTAGTCTGAAGTCGGGGCGCCTGATTCCTCCTGCTCCGTTTTTCTTTCTCAAGATTGCTTTGGCTATTCGGGGTCTTTTGTGTTTCCATACGAATTGTAAAATTTTTTGTTCTAAATCTTTGAAAAATGCCATTGGTAGTTTGATGCGGATTGCATTGAATCTGAATTGTTTTGGGTAGTATAGTCATTTTCACAATATTGATTCTTCCAATCCAAACACAAGGTATATTTCTGCCTCTGTTTATGTCATCTTTGATTTCTTTCATCAGTGTTTTATAGTTTTCTGAGTAGAAGTCTTTCACCTCCTTAGGTAGGTTTATTCCTAGGTATTTTATTCTTTTTGATGGTAGATGGGATTGTTTCCTTAATTTCTCTTTCTGATTTTTCTTTGTTAGTGTGTAGGCATGCCAGAAATTTCTGTGCATTAATTTTATATCCTGCAACCTTACCAAATTCATTTATTAGTTCTAGTAGTTTTCTGGTGGCATCTTTAGTTTTTCTATGGATAGTATCATGTCATCTGTAAACAGTGACAGTTTTACTTCTTCTTTTCCAATTTTTATTCCTTTTGTTTCTTTTTCTTCTCTGATTGCCATGGCTAGAACTTTGAAAACTAGGTTGAATAATAGTGGCCAGAGTGGACATCCTTGTCCTGTTCCTGATCTTAGTGGAAATGCTTTCATTTTTTCACCATTGAGTATGATGTTTTCTGTGGGTTTGTCATATATGGCCTTTATTATGTTGAGGCAGGTTCCCTCTATGCCCATTTTCTGGAGAGTTTTATCATAAATGGATGTTGAATTTTGTCAAAAGCTTTTTCTGCATCTATTGAGATGATCATATAGTTTTTATTCCTTAATTTGTTAATATGGTGTATCACATTGATTGATTTGCATATATTGAAGAATCCTTGCATCCCTGGGATAAATCCCACTTGATCGTGGTGTATGATCCTTTTTATATGTGGTTGGATTCTGTTTGCTAGTATTTTGTTCAGAATTTTTGCACTATGTTCATCAGTGATATTTGACTATAATTTTCTTTTTGTTATATCTTTTTCTGGTTTTGGTATCAGGGTGATGGTGGTTTCATAGAATGAATTTGAGAGTGTTCCTCCCTCTGCAATTTTTTGGAAGAGTTCGAGAAGGATCAGTGTTAGCTCTTCTCTAAATGTTTGATAGAATTTGCTTGTGAAGCCATCTGGTCCTGGACTTTGGTTTGTTGGAAGATTTTAAATTACAGTTTCAATTTCATTACTTGTGATAGGTCTGTTTATATTTTCTAATTCTTCCTGGTTCAGTCTTGGAAAATCGTAACTTTTCAAGAATTTGTCCATTTCTTCATGGTTGTCCATTTTATTGGCATATAGTTGTTTGTAGTGTTCTCTTATAATCCTTTCTATATCTGTGATGTCAGTTGTGATTTCTCCTTTATAGTTTCTAATTTTATTGATTTGCATCCTCTCCCTTTTTTTCTTGATTAGTCTGGCTAAGGGTTTATCAATTTTGTTTATCTTCTCAAAGAACCAGGTTTTAGTTTTATTGATGTTTGCTATTGTTTTCTTCATTTCTATTTCATTTATTTCTGCTCTGATCTTTATGATTTCTTTCCTTCTACTGACTTTGGTTTTCTTTACTCTTCTTTCTCTAGTTGATTTATGTGTAGGATTAGATTGTTTGAGATTTTTCTTGTTTCTTGAGGTGAGATTGAATTGCTATAAACTTCCTCTTAAAACTTCTTCTGCTGTGTCCCATAGGTTTTGGGTCATTTTGTTTTCATTGTCATTTCTTTCTATGTATTTTTTTATTTCTTCTTTGATTTCTTCAGTGATCTCTTGGTTATTTAGTAGTGCACCATTTAGCCTCCATGTATTTGTGGTTTTTACAGTTTTTTTTCCTTGTAATTGGTTTCCAGTCTCATAGTGTTGGGGTCAGAAAAGATGCTTGATACGATTTCATTTTTCTTAAATTTTCTGAGGCTTGATTTGTGACCCAAGATGTGATCTATCCTGGAGAATGTTGCATGTGCACTTGAGAAGAAAGTGTATTCTGCCAGTTTTGGGTGCAATGTTCTATAAATATCAATTAAATCTACCTGGTATCTTGTGTCATTTAAAGCTTGTGGTTCCTTATTTATTTTCTGTTTAGATGATCTGTCTGCTGGTGTAAGTGGGGTGTTAAAGTCTCCTAGTATTATTTTTATTTATTTATTTATTTAAAAAAAATTCCCTAGTATTACTGTGTTACTGTCGATTTCCCTTTTTATGGCTGTTAGCATGTGCCTTATATATTGAGGTGCTCCTATGTTGGGTACATAAACATTTAAAATTGTTATATCTTCTTCTTGGATTGATTCCTTGATCATTATGTAGTGTCCTTCCTTACCTCTTGTAACAGTCTTTATTTTCAAGTCTATTTTGTCTGGTATGAGTATTGCTACTCCAGATTTCTTTTGATTTCCATTTGAATGGAATATCTTTTTCCATCTGTTCACTTTCAGTTTGTGTCCTTAGGTCTGACGTGGGTCTCTTGTAGACAGCATATATATGGGTCTTGTTTTTGTATCCATTCAGCTAGTCTGTGTCTTTTAGTTGGGGCATTTAATCCATTTACATTCAAGGTTATTATTGATATGTATATTCCTATTACCATTTTCTTAATTGTTTTGAGTTTGTTTTTGTGGGTCTTTTTCTTCTCTTCTGTTTCCCACCTAGAGAAGTTCCTTTAGCATTTGTTGTGAAGCTGGTTTGGTGGTGCTGAGTTCTCTTAGCTTTTGCTTGTCTGTAAAGGTTTTAGTTTCTCTTGAATCTGAACTAGATCCTTGCTGGGTAGAGTAATCTCGGTTGTAGATTTTTCTCTTTTATCAGTTTAAGTATATCCTGCCACTCCCTTCTGGCCTGCAGAGTTTCTGCTGAGAAATCAGCAGATAACCTTATGGGGTTTCCTTTGTATGCTATTTCTTGTTTTTCTCTTGCTGCTTTTAATATTTTTTCTTTGAATTTAATTTTTGTTAGTTTGATTAATATGTGTCTTGGTGTGTTTCTCCTAGGGTTTATCCTGTATGGGACTCTCTATGCTTCCTGGATTTGGGTGACTATTTCCTTTCCCACGTTAGGGAAGTTTTCCACTATAATCTTTTCAAATATTTTCTGAGACCCTTTCTTTTTCTCTTCTTCTTCTGGGATCCCTATAATTCGGATGTTGGTGCATTTAGTGTTGTCCCAGGTCTCTGAGATTGTCTTCAATTCTTTTCATTCTTTTCATTTTTTCTTTAATCTTCTCCTTGGCACTTATTTCCACTATTTTGTCTTCCAGCTCACTTATTCATTCTTCTGCCTCAGTTATTCTGTTATTGATTCCTTCTATTGTATTTTTCGTTTCAGTTATTGTGTTGTTCATCTCTGTTTGGTTGTTCTTTAGTTCTTCTAGTACTTTGTTAAAATAAACATTTCTTCTATTTTCTTTATCCATGCCTCCATTCTATTTCTGAGATTCTGGATCCTCTTTCTTATCATTACTCTGAATTCTTTTTCGGGTAGATTGCCTATTTCCTATTCGTTTATTTGGTCTTATAGGTTTTTACCTTGCTCCTTCATCTGTGACATATTTTTTTGCCATCTCATTATTTTTTCCTTTTTTTTATGAGTGGGATTGTGTTCCTGTCTTACTGGTTGTTTGGCCTGAGGCTTCCAACACTGCAATTTGTAGGCTGTTGGGTAGAGCTGGGTCATGGTGCCTAGATGAGGACCTCTGGGAGACCTCACTCTGATGATTATTCCCGGGGGTCTGAAGTTCTCTGTTAGTCCAGTGGTTTGGACTTGGAGCTCCCACCAAAGGAGCTTCGGCCCAACCCCTGCCTTGTGAACCAAGATCCCACAAGCTGAGCAGGGTAGGGAAAAAAAAAAAGAGAGAGAGAGAACAATAATGAAGTAAATAAAATTAGACTAGTTAACTAACAGCCATGTTAGAAAATATAAAAATAAAAATATAGATGAAACAACAACTGGAAGATAAAACAGAACCACAATAGTAAAAAGGAGGAAGAGAAAAAAAAAAGTGGAAGAGGCATTGGCTGTGGAGGGCGGAGCCTAAGCAGGGTTGAGGTTTGGGCAGTGGGTGGGGCCTATGCTTAGGAAAAGGGCTGGAAAAGGTGGAGGGGTGAGGGGTTGGGGCTTAGGCTCAACAGAACAGAAGAGGCCCAGGCTTGCCCCTGCCTCTGGTCTCAGACAGCAGGAGACCACACCTGGCAGACCAGCAGGCTTCCTGGGCTTGAGTGGGTGGGGCAAACGCCCTCCACTTCTCTCCTGCTCCTCCGGTCCTGGAGGACTCCTCCTGCTTGCCTCTCCTGATCTCACGGGCTTCCCCCCATGCCCCCAGGACCCACATGGCCTGGAGGGGGCCTTTGGAGGGCAGGGGACCAGCCTGGGAGCTCAGCAGGCTCCCCATGCCCGAGTGGGTGGGGCAAATGCCCTCTGCTCCTTTCCCACTCCCCCCGCCTGCCTCTCCTATTCTATTCTGGCCTCCCTTCTGCACTCCCAGGATCAACCCAGCCTGGAGGGGAATCATGAGGGCATAGGACCCAGCCTGAGAGTGGGGCAGACTTCCCTGGCCGATTGGACAGGGGAAATGCTGGGCCCGCTTCCTCCCTGATCTGAGCCCCCGAGGGCCCCTCCAGGTGTGGGAACCCCTCTCCCCTCTCAGCCACTGCTCAGGGGCACTGGTCCTGTCTGGCCTCCACTTCTTCTCCCCCCTCAGTTCCCCCACATCCTACTGGTTCGTTTGGGGGTTCTTCCCATTTCCTTGGGCGTCAGGGTCCCCCACAAGCGTCTGCCAGGCACCCTAGTTGCGGCAACCATGGTTAATTTTGATGCATTTCTTATTAGTTTCACTTTAATGTGTTTGTTTATGTTTGTGTGTGTGTGTATGTGTGTGCGCACGCATGCATGTTTACACAGTTGGAGTAAGCCAACAGTATTTACTGAGCACTATTTTTATTCAGAGCCCTTTGTTCCTGTCCTAATAATCTTATTTAAAAAATGAGGGGCTTTGACTTTCTGTCCTCATTGTGAACTACTCCTCAGGAGGCATTCCTTTCACATGAAATTAGACTTCCCTCTTTCCATGTTACCATTACCCTGTGCTGAATGTATGTTTGTCCTTTTTGTTATATCTATCTAGGCTCTCTCCCTCTCTGAGAGATAATACAGTGGAAGCCTGCTCAGACATGTTGGAACAATATTGGAAAACAGAATTCAGTCAGTGAAAACAAGAGAGTAAAGTATGTGAGAGTGTCCCTGACTTGAAGAAGAGTCAAGTAGTGTTGTGATGTCAGGCTTGGTGGATATGGGGAAGAGTTGCATGCTAAGACTGTTTTGTGAAGGAAGCTAAATCCAGGGAGCAGATGGCAGGTCTAAGGCCAGACCTAAGAAAGAAGATGTTAAGTTCTAGCCAGAGAGAATGTAGGTAATAGACATAGTGGATGATGGAAACTTGGGGACTTATTATAAGGGTGGCTGAACTAGTTCTACCAAATGGAACTAGTTCTACCATATATTAATTAATTAATATATGATCATTATAGGAACACTAGAAAGTGCAGATAAGTGGCTGTCCACTTACTTTAAAATATCTTTTGGTGCTTGCTTTGTGGTATTAGTTGTATCTAGGGTGGAGATTAGGGGAAGAGAGAGACTTGGGAATTGGAGGAAGTATATACAAGAGACGAATAGGGAAGTACATCACTGCAATATAATCATTCAAGAAGAAATATAGTGATCTGTCATCTTTGTAAATATAGTAACCTGTCTACACTGCTACTTGACTTGTTATATATTACTTTGGTGATTTGAATTAAATCTATTATTTTTAGAAAACACTTAAATTCATAAATTGGCATTAACAAGCTGGAAATAGACCGGGATTTAAATGTGGCTTATTTCCTGTCATCCTAAAAGAATTCATCGAAGTCTTGGTGGAATGCAGTGTCTAATACCTGAGGGCACCCCTCTGAGATACCGAAGTGTTTGCTTCAAAGGAAAGCGATGAGCTCTTATGGCCCCTTCTAAGGGACACCACTTTGCTATTCCCATTGTGCTCCTAATGCACAGTACCCAGCATGTGAGTTATTGCTTGTCAGGAAAGCTCTGATTGTCACTGTGAAATGTTGTTCTCCAGGTGTTTTTAAGAGTCATTTTAAGAGTCATTAAGAGTGGTGTCAGCACAGCAGGCGGCCCTTCCGTTTTGGAACATCGATGCCTTCCGCAAGGGTTGGCAGATTACTGGTTCTGGCCTGATTAATAGTTCCAAACAGGAGTGAGGCATGTCCAGGAGGTGGCAAAGAATCCCCAGACCAGGCTAAGTTTTTATTCTTCAATCTGCCTCTAGGGTGCAGAGGCTAACTCTGCTCCTGTGAGGTAATTAGGGAGGAATCAGGAAGTAAGACTGCTTGCCTGCTTGGTATGAATTGTCAAACAAGACTCATATGTGACTCAGTTGTCTTATATCTGTATGAGATATTTATTTTGTAAAGTAGTTTTACATACATAATTAGATGAAACCTCTGAGTCCTGGGTGGCAGACAGTGTATAGATAAAGGACATAAGACAATCTTTTCTTTTTTTAGCACCTATTACTTTTTTTTTTTTCCCCCTAATACTCTTGGGCTTGGAGGACATAGTATCTTCCTATGGAAAATGCACATGAAAATCTATGCCCTAAAATGCTTCTCAGCAAAAAATGAACACAATGAAACATGAAGAGTCTAGAAAGAAGAGATGAGATTCACTGCTTCCCTCCCTCCCTTCTTCTCTCCTTTCCTTCCTTCCTTTCGGTTTGATATATATTAAACCCTCCTAGACTGAGGTACACTTAATGGTTCCTGCCTCTTGCTAGAATTGTAATGCTAATTTTTTTTTTTTTTTGCCACACATCAGTTTATTGAGGAAATTGTGATGTTAGAGGTTAATTCTATTCTCTTGATTACTTTTCATGATGTCAAACAGAACTCCAAAGTCCACAAGCCATGAAGTTACACAATTACTTTCCCATATTTTGTTCAGGAAACACAAACATCAAACACAAAGAAATGTTCAAGTGAATCTGAAAATTGCCCCCTTCCTACTTTTTTTCAAAAGGTGGTAATTAAGGGTTAGGAAGTACAGTGGAATGGAGGAAGGATGAAAATGGGACATGTAGAAGGCAAACATGTTTGCTCGATTTAATTTTCAGTGTTTCAAATCTTTCCAATTTTTTTAAACATGTTTTGCACCAAAAAAGGAATCAATACTTTTCATTCCACTCTTGTCAACTTTAGCCAAAACCTTCTGAGCTTCAGTCATTTTGCTATTTTTCTTTACAGTCTTCAAATCTTTAGTGTTAAACTTAGTGTAATCTTCTTTTGCTTCTACGGGCTCATCTGATTACTTTCTTTGATGGAGGGTTTGGCACTGAAGCTGGAGGTTCTGGAAGCTTTAAATATTTAGATAACTCATCACTTAGTTCTTTAGGGATGTAATCAGATATCAGACCATGGGCATAATTAATACAATCCTCTTCCTTGTCACTGGAAACCGGGTCACCAGAGAAAAATGCAGTAGACTGTACCCGGGCACCGACATTTACACTATTGGTTTTTAATGCTGCCATAGTCTGATTAACCTTTTTTTCCAGCCATTTTAATGTCTTCTTTTTGCTGTACTTGTAATATTTCTTCTTGTCTATTTCTTTCTCCTCTGTCACATGTCGAAGTAACTTCTTAAGTTCAGGAAGTTTCAGCAACAAGATGCAATTCAGAAACATGTCATCCATCACAACTTGATCCAGGGGCTGAAACTTTCCCTCTCTATCAGCCTTTATAAGGGAGTGGAGAAGCAGAAACAGAGGGTCCATGGGTGTGGCAAAGTGAAGAAGAACTCTTGATTGAACTGATTCATTTATAAACCAAGAATGGTTTTTTTCCTTGAAAACTTTTATTTCAAACAGCTGCGGTAGACACATATTGAACAAGTAAATGGCTCCTTTCCCTGAACATGGGTTAACCAGTTTTACAAACAGAAGCCCACTTTTCATCTTCTTTGAAGCATCTTTTAAATACTCTGGGACTAGGAACATGTGCTGCCGGGCGTGAGCCCCTTCTCCGCAGTCCACACCTCCCGCCCTGCTGCCTGTTTGGTCCCGGTGGCCACAGGCCAGGCCTCTGTTAATTGTTTTTTAAAAAGCCAATTATATTTTCATGTTGCCGAGAAAATTTCTGCCTAGAGTATAAAACACCTGCTTGTGATATTTTTTTCCATACCGGTTAACAGTTCTGTCCAGTAGGTGGACTCCTTCATGTACAGATAGGGGTTTTCTTTTTCCTTTAATCAAGTGTTCTTAAATTTGTGAAAAGGCATTTCCTCATATTGAACTTTTGGTTTCACCAATTTATTTTCTGAAAGACTGAAAATAGATTTTGGTATACTGCCTATTCCTGTTTGAGAAATAACTTCATCTTTAGTTACTTTTTCTTTTGTTTTATTTCATTTTTGTTTTAGTTTATATCTTGACATTTTAAATTTATAAATCAGAGCCCCTTCGCAGTGACTAAATTTACCATCTGCATTGGATTCTTTTAAAATAAACTACATTTCTGTGCTTATATTCATCACAATATACAGATGTGTGAATAATTATGATTAATATATATTGATACCAAGGACTAATAATTATATTTGTTGTGAGAATAAATCTGTTTATAGTCTCCATAGTTGTTTTCTTCACATTGTTCTGGAGTAAATGTTTTTTTATAATGCTTTTTTCAACAGGGAATCTGGCTCATGAGTCATTTTTAAGCCAGTCCCTGAAATTTACACTAGTTACTACCCCTAGGGTCAGATGTCTTTGGCAGTTTCTCTATGGCCACTGGGACAAGTGCAGATTCTCATTCTGGGTTATGAGTCTTTGTCCCTAAATCCTTACCTTTCATCCCTGTTCTTTGAAAATCTTATCATACCATGTACTTATAGACACTGAGATGTTGTATGCGTGATGAAAATACCAGTAGTTGATTCAATACTTTTATTCCAACATGAAAAAGAAATCTCTTGACCTGGAAACCCAATTTAGGAAAAGCTTCATTTAGGTAACCTTTGTGTGCTCTTTCTCTGTGACTGAGCCAGTGATGATAGCATGTGACCTGAAACCAAATTTCTCTCACAATTCATTGCGTTTTCATATATTACAGGTTCTACCTCCAGTGAAAGATTAAAATGTCAAAGATAAGTAGAAAAAACAAGGCAACCTCTTCCCTGTATAATCAAGGCCAATTTTGCTGTTTTTATTCTAGATTGTAAATTTGTTGAAAGAAAGAGTTGTATCTTATTCATCTTCGTATTTATCCTAGTATCTGATATCAAACATGGAAGCATAACTGAACAGAATGTATTCTATTACTTCAAAAATTGAAATAACTTGGATTAGAACCTTCTATTAAGCAGAATAATTAAGGATGTCATTACAGAACAGAAATTAAAAAAAAACACACACACAGATATTTAAGATAGGCAGATATAGTTTTGAATCATGGCTCCTTTTATTAGCTGTCTGACCCTGCTCAAGTTATTGAACCTCTTGGAGCTTCAGGTTTCTGTTTCTAAAATGGGAATAACAGTGCTTAGAAATAATCGAGGACAAGATATTATATAATTTATCCAATAATATGTTATGAAAAATGAAGACTCAAACCCAGCTTTTCTGATTTCTTCTGTATAACATTGAAAATGTCTTTCTATACTTTAAGTACTTATAAAGGACAGGGATTAGAAAACTCTCCATACTAGTTACAATAATCCTGTTCTAGGATGATATAGGGAGAAGGAAAAAGATAATACTGGAAACTAAATTCTGAAAGCAAACTTAAATTTTGAGACCTTTCTATGGCCTGAACTTTAGTGTCACCTCCAAATTCGTATATCCTAATGCCCAGTGTGAAGGTATTTGGAGGTGGGGTCCTTGTTGGGTGTGGGGGGAGAGGTGCTTAGGTCATGAGAGTGGAACCTTCATGAATGAGATTAGTGCTTTTATAGAAGTGACCCCACAGAGCTCCCTAGCCCCTTCCACCATGTGACGATATAATAAGAAGTCTGTGACAGGAAGAGAACCCTCACCCAACTATGCTGGCACCCTGATCTTGGACTTCTGGACTCCAGAACTGTGAAAAGTAAATGTTTATTGTTTATAAACCAGCCAGTTTATGGTGTTCTGTTGTAGCAGCCCAGATGGGCTAAGACAGACCCTGACAAGAACTTTAAACTGATATTCAGGTAATGTAATTAAATGTTTAACATTTTATAAGTTGGTAGGTAAGAATTAGTTTGAGAGAAAATTTTAGTGCAAAAAAATGTGGAAAGATAAGGAATTCTGAAAGGATCAAATCAGAGAGATTATTTTCTAAATTAAGTCAGATAACCAAGATATATGCCAAGATATTAAATCTATGAAGTAATTTCAAGAAAGCATGAAGAAAATGAAGAGTTGGAATTGTCAAAGTAATTGATAATGTCCTTCACATGGTTAAATATTTTCTTCTAGAATTAAAAATTTAATCCAGATATGATATCAATTTAATTATACTCAGGACTGGTACTAGCCTTACCTAGGATTCAACTGTATGAAAATATAATACACCTTCATTTTTTTTAACCAAAAATTTAAGGTAGAGATTTTATTTCCCGCTGCCTGTCAGAAATAAGAGGAAACTGACCTTATTTTTTATAAAATTATAACCTTCGGATTAAGTTGCCCAAGAGACCGAGTGAAGGATGTTTATTAAAAGTCCCTTTCCCGGGCTTCCCTGGTGGCGCAGTGGTTGAGAGTCCGCCTGCCTATGCAGGGGACGCGGGTTCGTGCCCCGGTCCGGGAAGATCCCACATGCCGCGGAGCGGCTGGGCCTGTAAGCCATGGCCGCTGAGCCTGCGCGTCCGGAGCCTGTGCGCCGCAACGGGAGAGGCCACAACAGTGAGAGGCCCGCGTAACGCAAAAAAAAAAAAAAAAAAAAGTCCCTTCCCCATTGCAAAACTAGGAATAGTACAGGTATGCAATAATAATGATGATTGCAGACAGAAAAAGGGTTAAGAACCAGGGCTATGGGACTATTCAAAGAAATGGACAGGATCTACTATTTGATTCTTACTCTTCTCTGCGGGCCACTGTATCAAAAGGCATTCAAAGGATTGCTTTCTTTTAGGCTCTAAATGTCCTTTGGGCGTTTGCAGATCTGCATGCTACATTGGAAAAACCTCAGCTTACAAGATGTCCTGTTCAAGCTGTGCTATAAAAGCAGAGGAAGTAGCAGCCCCAGGCTTTCTATCTTTGTCAGGACTCCTCTTGAGATATTAATGTAAAAGTTTACAAAACTAAAAGTTGAATTACATCTCAGGTTCAATTGGATCTGTTAAAATGGCTTGTGGTTCAGGGTAATTTATCAGGTTTATGTATCTATTGGCAGAATTTATAGTGTTGTATAGACCACATACAGGTGGAGTTGAGGAAAGGAATCAATCTTTGTCATCTCTTAGTCTTTTTTGTCTTTGAGATGTGGCAGGAGTAGTGCTGAATAAAAGCCAAATAACCTGGGAATCCATTCTTTCTTTTAGAGTGGCTTGGGATAAGATCTCAGTTCTCACATAGGTGTTATTTATAACATATATAGAGTTTAGAAAGAAGAGAGCTTTGGTTGTCAAAGAGATATTTTTATTATCCTGGGATACATACATCTAAAACTCTAGGACTTTCAGTAAAAATTTTCTTCATAGCTTCCAATCAGTTGCACCAGCTGCTTCTTCAGAATGTCCCTCTTGATCAATAATGCCCATGATACTGGAAAGAGAGGAGAGAAACTTTCTATACAGTAGAAGTGAAATCTCTGTTAAGAGATACATATGTCTGGTTGCTGGCCCAAATTTTTGAACTGCTCCATGTTTTCTAATATTTCTTGTTAGATCAAGAATGTGTATTTTTATGGTGTTTCATTTATCTAAAAAATTTTTATGACTATTCTCATTAGCAAAGACAAAATCAGTCCACCATATTTGAACTTCAGCCAGTCATTACCAGGCTAGACTAACTGCCTTTCTGAGATGATTTTTAAGAAATAGATTTGGGGGACTTCTCTGGCAGTCCAGTGGTTAGGACTCCACGCTTCCACTGCAGGGGGCACGGGTTTGATCCCTGGTTGGGGAACTAAGATCCCACATGCCCTGAGGCGTGGTCAAAAAAAAAAAAAAGAGAGAAAAAGAAATAGATTTGGAACAACCAAGTTTTACTAATCAAAAATCAGTTGTATTTAACACTAATTAGGTGTAGTGACTTTTCAGAGTAAAAAATGTCAGATATATTTTCAGCATAGATAAAACTACACACTCCTTTTTGGTACTTGCATCAACCTGCCCTGCTCTAGTTTGTTTTATATACATGTGGATTTACATTACTGTATTTTAATACATTTTAATAATTTTCAGAGTATCTATTGTTAATGATTTTCTTATAGAATATCAAACTTAAAAGAAAAATTGGAAGCACAGTACAAAGAATGCTTTTTTCCCCTGAACCGTTTGTAAGTTACTAATTTGATTCTTTATCATTCCCAAATGCTTTAGTGTTTAAACCCTATGAACAAGGACATTCTACTGCATAATCATGACACCACCTTCAAAACCAAAAAATCAACTTTGATACATCCAGAGACATCTCAGATTCCATTCAAGTTTCACCCATTGTCCTAAATGCATCCAGCAAAAAATCCAGCTAAAATTCTCATATTGTATTTAGTTATTTTGTCTCTTTTGACTTATTCAGTCTGGAATATTTCCATGATTTTTTCTTTGACTTTAATGACCCTAACTCTTTTGAAGATTGCATGCTAGTTATTTTGTAGAATGTTCCCTCAATATGAATTGGTCTGCTGTTTCCTCATGATTACATTCAGATTTGTCAGGAAACCACAGAAGGAATACTTTCATCTTTTCATTATATCCTATCAGGTGGTGCATGGTTTCAGTTTGCCCCATTACTCATGATATTCACCTTGATTACTAGATTAATGTGTCTGCTATATTCCTTCACTGTAAAGTAACTCTTTTCCCTGTTGTAATTTATATTTTGTGGGAAGGTACTGTGGAACTGTGTAAATATCCCGTTCCTCATAAATCTGTAGTTTAATTTGTTAATTTTTATCAATATAGACTAGAGGCTTTCTATTTTATTTTTGTGTTCAAATTGTTCCCAATTTGGCAAGCAGTAGCCCACTTATGCCAACTTGTCTGTTCTTAGGATATGTGCCATTATTTGAGCACTTCCTTTCTGTGGCTGATCTTTAAAATTTTTTTTCCAGCTTTATTGAAGTATGATTGAAAAATAAAAATTGTATTTGTTTAAGGTGTACAATACAATGATTTGATTACTACAGTCAAGCTAATTAACATATCCATCACCTCACAGTTAACTTTTTTTGGTGTGTGTGGTGATGAGAAGACTTAAGATTTACTCCTTTAGCAAATTTCAAGTATGTAATACATCATTATTAACTATAGTCACCATTCTGAACTTATCTTAAAACTGAAAGTCTATACCTTTTGGCCAGTGTCTCCCCATTTCCTCCAAGACCCAGGCCCCAATAGTAACCACTCTTCTACTCTCTGTTTCTATGGACTTGACTTTTTTAGATTTCCTGTGTAAGTGAGATCATGCAGTATTTCTCTTTCTGTGTTTGGCATATTTCATTTAGCATAATGTCCTCAGGGTTCATTTATGTTGTCACAAATGGCAGGATTTCCTTCCTTTTTATGGCTGAACACTATTCCATTGCATGTGTATGTATATCTTTATATGTATTTATACATTACATATATAAATAATATGTATTTATATATAAAATACATATTTATGATAAATTTATATATGTTATATATAAGATGTAGATATATGTGTGGATAAAGAAAACTTGGTTTATATATGTAATTTCCTTTATCCATTCATCTGTTGATGGACACTTAGGTTGTTTTTATGTCTTGGCTACTGTAAGTGATGCTGCAATGAACATGAGAGTGCATATATCTCTTTGAGATATGGATTTTATTTCCTTTGGATATATACCCAGAAGTAGAATTGGTGGCTCATAGTGTAGTTCTATTTTTAATTTTTTGAGGAACCTCCATATTGTTTTCCATGTGACCAAGTTACATTCCCACCAGTAGTGTACAAGAGTTCCCTTTTCTCCACATCCTTACCAATGCTTATCTTTTGACTTTTTGATGATGGCCATTCTGACAGGTGTCATATCTCATTGTGGTTTTGATTTGCATTTCCCTGATGATTAGTGATGCTGAGCACCTTTTCATATACTTGTTGGCCATTTGTATATCTTCTTTGGAAAAGTGTTCAGGTCCTTTGCTCATTTTTAAAATTGGATTATTTATTTATTTATTGCTATTAAGTTGTATGAGTTCCTTATATATTTTGAATAGCCATATTGGATATTTGTAGCTTATCTTGCACATTCTGTGTCTCAGGCCCAGAGTCAGCCATTTCTTCAAGTAGCCTCATTCCTTTTAATGGAGAATGGTAGAAGCTAAGACCCAGGAGTTAGGTGTACTGATTGCTTTTGGAGTGTCAGTGCTTCCAGGCCTTAGAGTGGATTAATATAGGGAATATAGATATATATAACACACATACAAGCACACTCTCATTTATGTCAATAATTATTCCTCTTTATGTAGTGAAAACCGTGAGTTCTTAGTACAACCAATACCAGTCCCAAACTACCAGATTTATTTTAGTTTTCTCCTTTTGCACATGTTTAACTCTTATCTCTGATTCTGAGAAACCTGTCTCCTGGTTTCTCCCAGGAAATATATTGTCTTTAATATACCAATTATTTGTCTTTGTTTTCAACTCCTACCCTACACAGATGCCTTTCTCATCCTGTTCCAACTCTGACTCCCATATGGGATGTCCTCTTCATTCCACTAGGGATTCTATATACCCCATCCTAAGTCACTCTCCGTAGATGAGCTCCTTGCCCCATTTGGACTCTGACATCCAGTGCTATGCTGCCCTCACTTATAAATATGTTCCTCACTGCATTTGGGCTTCTGGTTCTCCCTGCTGGACCAGCCTACATGCAGAAAGATCCTTCTCGCTGTGCTCGAGCTCTGACACCACACACAAGGCCACGCCCATGAACAGATGCCCCTCCTCATCTTGCTTAGGTGCTGGCGTCTCACGTTAGGCGCCTTCCCACAGGAATCACTGCTTACTCTGGCTGTGAGTGCCTGTGCCGAGCTTCTCCTCCTCTCTCTTGCTCGGATGCTTCCCCAACTCACAGCTAACTCCAGGTTGCCCTTCCATGTGGATGCCCTCCTCACCCAGGTCAGACTGATACTCCGTCACACGGAGACTTCCTCTGTGGACACCCCTGAATCTCATTTGTGCTCTGATACACTGTTCTGGGTTTCTATTTGTACCCTTCTCACAACTGGAAAACATGTCTATTTTGCTCTCCTCCTATGTATGATTTTTTATATGTATTTTTTTAACTCCTATTTTAGAAAATCAAAAAGCTTTCTTTTTAAGAGAATAGAACTGAAACGTATGTTTGAAACTCTGAAAATCAGGTGGTCCTCTTCTTTTTTTTTTTTTTTTTTGCGGTACGCATGCCTCTCACTGTTGTGGCCTCTCCCGTTGCGGAGCACAGGCTCCAAACGCGCAGGCTCAGCGGCCATGGCTCATGGGCCCAACCGTTCCGCGGCATGTGGGATCCTCCCGAACCGGGGCACGAACCCGTGTCCCCTGCATCGGCAGGTGGACTCTCAACCACTGCGCCACCAGGGAAGCCCGGTCCTCTTCTCTTTATGAACAGAGTCACAAAAAGATTATTTGAATATCACCATTCAGTATATTTAACCTATTATTTTTTTTATAAAAGTTTGATCTCTACTTGGCCATTTTTACAAGAACATAGGTTTGCCCCATTCACATATCTTAGACAATCATTAATCTATCCTTAAGTAACACTACAATTAGTAGAATTGAATTTGTAAACCCTTTTTTAAAGATTATGTCGAGTCCACTTTGTGTCCTTATATACCTAGTGTGTTTCCAGCAATGAAAAAAGCACAATGGGTAATAGAGAGATAACATAGGGCATACATATCTCATCACCTCAAGCAGCTTATGATCTTTTTGGACTAGCAATAGTTCCAAAGGAGAAGCAATGCAGTGCAGCATATAAACTTCGCTGAATAACAGTCTGTTGGTAAGTATGGTGTACGTTCCAAGAAAAATATGGCTTGTGGACTGGAGCAGTTGAATTTTCTCATAAGAAGTGTCTGAAGTGTTATCACTTCAGTTGGCCCTGGAGAGTAGATGGGATTTGGACAGATGAAAAGATGGGGTAAAAAGAAGAAGCATGCATCAGGAAAATCACAGGTAGAATAAGCATGGCGCATGGGGGGATGCAAAGGAATTTATTGTGATGGGAGCAACAGTAAATTGGGAAGTCATAGGAGGTTAGATTGACAACTAAAATGGGCTTGGAACCTGTCAGTACAAAGAGTGGGCTTTTCCCATAGTCACTAGAACCACAGTAGGATCTAGGGCAACATTATGACATGATGAAAGTTGTGTTTTAGGAAACTTAATCTACAGGATATTTCTTGTGTAGGTTAGAGTTGGGGAAGACTGTAATTTAGTCAGTTAAAAACAAGCTGGAAGTGTTCAGGGCCTCGAATTCAGCTATGATACTGAGGATGGAAAAGGTGGAACAACGCTGAACTCTTTCCAAGGACAACTGAGAACACAGTGAAACAAACCAACAAACAAAAAATGAAAGGTTAAAAGTGGCTTCAGAAGCTATGAGGCAAAATGAGTGGGCAGTGCATTCTCTGAAAGTAACATTAATATCTAACATTTTGCACTTTCCATTCGATTTAAAATGCCTTTCTTTAATTTCCTGGTTTAGTAATTATTTTATCTCATGACTTTCCAGATAATCTGCAGAATGGCCATTTAAAAAAGAAAAATAGAGAGGAAGATTAAAAAGAAGAATTGGTAATGAATAGTTTGAAACACATACATGAGCAGAAGTTATCTCTACATGCAGTGTAGCAGTTACCCACAAGCAGGTACATGTTCGAGATAAATTATTCAGCCTTAGTTCCCAGCCATAGTCTTGGAAACAGATGGAAGGTTTGAAGTATTTTTAATAAGCATTTAGATGTAGGATTGAACCTGTAATTTTCAGAAAATACTTAGGAGACCAGCCGATATATCAAGTAGGGAGCACGGTAATATGATTATGTCTCTGTACAAACAAACACATAACAGAAGAGATGCAACCAGCATAGAACTGCATGTGTCAGTCTTACAAAGTACACAAAAATATCAGTGCTGAGAGAAATTTCTAGAAAACATCTGCTATGTTTGCAGATATTTGGCCAAGTTTACAATTTTTTTTTTTAAAGCATCATGTCTAAGTCTACTTAGATAAAAAATACTGTGTGCTTTCAGAGGTTATCAGGGACTATATAAAACCTACATATCAAAGCATAACCTTTATTTAGAAATATGATTAATATAGCTGAGAATACATTCTGCTCTTAGAACAAAAAAAAAAACAGACAAAAAATCAATATGATGGGCCATATGTTGTTTGGTAGTTATAGAAATGGAATATAAAATGAAGGCTAGTTAATTTTCAGCTTGTTTGTTTTTTTAGTTTTGTATCTTCTGTTGCAACTGAAAAAAGTATATTCCCAGTGAAGATTTTAGGGGTGAAATTCTACTCACTGCTTCATTCCTTTGGGATCTTCTTGTATCTTCACTGCAACTAAAATAACCTCATCTTTGCTTTAAGTATATTTTGTGAATCTTAATAGTATCACAAATTTAAGCAAATTCCAACTTTTTTCCCCTCCCAGCTCTGTTGCTCTTACTTGAATAAAACATAAAATTAAATGTTTGATTTTGGTTGTATGTTGTAAATTATGCATTGACTTTAGTTTTCACAGAAACATGAGCCAAATGTATTTTTTAAAAGGGAAAAAAATAGATGGATAAGCTAAAGTTCCAAGACTCAGAAAATAATTGCTTCAATTTGATTTGAGACACAAAGTAAATTGTAATCTGAAAGAAAAATATATTTTTCTCTTTATGGTTTGTAATATTTTAATCCATTTACCAACTGGACATCAATTTCAGTCCTCTGATGATCTGACCAAAAGAATGTGACTGTGGTTTAAATAAAGAAGGAAATAATATCACTACTGACAGATAATAGCAAAATTTATTGAGCTCCTGCCATAATTTAAGTGCATTCTACTTTATTTTCTATTTAATTAAATTAAACACAAAAGCTCTAAGAGATGGGTAGCATTGCGATCCCTGTTTTAGGCATAGAGTGAGTCAGTAAATTGTCCAAGTTTCCACAGCTAGGAAGAGGTGAAGACATGAACTCAGACTCTGACATTCTGACCTCTGAGTTCATTTCCTTTAGTCATGCTATAGAACTTCTCTATTTGACATAATTTGTGAAGAATTGCCTTTCTGAGATAGAAATGAGAAACGGAGATATGTATTCCCAAAAATCAGATAAATTGAGGGTACAATATGTCATTAAAGACATAGTATATAATAGTAGTAGCTACCAGACATGACTCTTAGGTTATCATATTTAATTAATAATTTTTTACTTATTCTCTTTCCCCAGCACCATTTTCTAGAGGAGGAAACTAGAGCTCAGATACAGTATTTACCTTCGTCAGGATCACAGAGCTTGTAGATGTCAGATTCAGAATTTGAACACAGATCTCTGACTCCAGAAATCTGAGTTCCTTTTGGTAGGAACCTGTGAGTCCAAAAAGAGGGAGTAGAAGAGGCAGTTGAGTAAGGATTTAGGAGAAATGGAAGAGGCTGTGTCTGTGGCTAAGAAAAAGGAGGAAGCCTGGTAGATCGGGGTATGGAGTGTTAGGGTGGAGACAAGCTCCTTGGCAGGAAGAGACCACATTTCTGGTGAGAGACAGAGGCTTTCAGCAGTCTCACTCTTTTATGGAGCCCAGCGTGAGGGCTCATTCATCTAACCGTGCGTTCCCCATCACATTCATCCACATATGTTAAGGACAACACACTGTCTCTGAAAGAGCATTTTTTCCATGCTAAGTCAGCAGATGTAAGTGGAGCTTCTGGCTCTGCCAGCTACTGGATAATAATCAGAGGAATATCATACATACACACTTTTTTTTTTTTTTTTTTTTTTGTGGTACGCGGGCCTCTCACTGTTGTGGCCTCTCCCGTTGCGGAGCACAGGCTCCGGATGCGCAGGCTCAGCGGCCATGGCTCACAGGCCCAGCCACTCCGCGGCATGTGGGATCTTCCCGGACCGGGGCACGAACCCGCGTCCCCTGCATCGGCAGGCGGACTCTCAACCACTGCGCCACCAGGGAAGCCCCATACACACTTTTTAAGCAGTAAGCAGCATTCATCTTTCAAGGTTGGGATAAGGGGCAATCAATGATGTTTGTAAAATGGCTTTAGAAAAGTGGTCAGCCTGTCCTACATGTTAGTTACTGTCATGACTAGTTAAGTTGATTTCCACAGTTTTAAATTTATTTATATATCTGAGGAATAAGATACTTGCATGTCAATTGCTTACGGCTAGGGCTGTGATTGTCAATCCTTACAATCCCCAGAACCCAGACAAATGTACACACACACACACACACACACACACACACACACACACACACGGCACCCATCTGAATCTTCTAGAATTGGGGGGAACAGCTGTAATGTTTGAAAAAGTCTCATGCTCCTAGGAACTTCTTAGGTATTCCTCTAGGGTGTGTCTAACTATACCAAACCAAATAATGAGGTAAATTTGAGATGCAGTATTTTAAAGCTCTAGAATAATATCTATATCTTTTCTCTTTCTCAATTTAAAATGTATTTAATACAGAGCTAATCTTTTCATGAATGAAAATGGCCTGAAACCCACATGCTGCTTCAGCTGATTTATTAAAATATCTTAAGATATAAGTGATGCTACAATATTTTCTTAACTTTGTTGGGATATTGGGGGAGGGAGGCAAGGAGGGTTGTGGTAAAGAAAGTTAACAAGTTACATTTCTGGTTCCCAAATGTAATTAGGAGCCTTTTTCCTCCTCACCTTTTTGTATAAGCCATTTCTTATACAAAGATTCTTATAGCAATGTTTGAACATTGCTGCAATTCTTCCCTACTCTGACCCAACTCTAGCTAATTCCTCCATTTCCTTTAGGGGGTCTGCAGATATATATATATATGAGCTTATAAGTTATTTTCTTAACTGAGCCAAGATTTGAAAAATTAGACTTTACATTTAAAAAACCCCAGGTTTCCAGTTTTTTTTTTTTTTTTAAGAAAAATATCAGAAGTTCTAGCAACACTGGACTATCTCTCCAAGGCTAGATCTGAGATACCTACCCGTACTAATGAAAATATTATTTCGAATTTTCCCACAAAGTTTAGGTAATTTAAAGGGGGATAGTACAATTTGATTTTTAAAGGGATCAGTCTTCTTTTTGTGTTTTTGAAATTAACAAATTATTTGTTTAAGAAGGTAGACTAGTTTCATTGCAGTGATCAAGGCAGTTCGTAAACTTTTGTGGGGGCAGATCATACCATCTGCGATATCAGTGTAAGACACTTTGTAGGGTGACTGAGTAATCTCCAGATGAAACTAAGAAATGTAACTTTAAAATAGTAATGGCAATAAAGGTGGTTGTTGATCATTGCTTGACACTGAAGACTAACGTGAATAAAAAAAGCAATTTCTTTATACTAGCTTTCGATGTTCTGTTTTGTGGTGAATGTTAAATTAAATATTATTTATGTATTATATATAATCCACTTTCCCTGGTTCCCACTGTGAAGTGTCTACTGACACCAGTCCAGTTTCCAAGTTAGTCTCTAAAAATACTATGCTCATGCCTTCCTCCAGCATTCACATGTTGCCTCTAACTGAAACCATTTTATATTTCCCCTTTGGGTACCCAAATCTTACCTACCCTACCAGGTCTAAGATAAAGTTCTCTTTTTTCATATATCCTTTTTTTGATAAAAAATGTTGCCTATTAGAAAAGGATATGGACAGACATTGGAGGGTGACAAACCTGGTTTTGAAACCAAATCTTCTGCTTATTGTTATGTGACTGTGTAGACATTATTTAGCTTCCCTCATCCTCAATTTCCCCATAAAATTGCAAATATTGGTGTAATAATTGCCTCCAGCTTTATGAGAAAAATATTACAGCATGTTAAACATCTGAAGAATCATAAAGTGTTAACAAATATTTTTCTATAGCGTTTAATAATCCAAAGATTGTAAAGTAGCAGCTCACAGGATGCATAGGCCTCGGAGTTGTGTCTGTTTGATTTACACCATGTTTAAAAACGTTTAAATAATTTCCAACACTAGAAAAAAATAGATATTTTACATAAACATCTAAATTCTTGTTTCTGTTTAGAAAATTAGAAGATCTGGGAACTCGGGACCTCCATTACCAAATGGCAGCAATCCATGGGCAGCTTTTTTGAGAAAACATGCTTCAGTGTGGCTCAACATCTACTTTGCCCATTTTACTTACTTGCCTTTCTTGGGTCTGATTATCATTTGAATTTACTATCCTGGAGTTAAACCATTTATTTTTGTATTTGAATACATTCTACCTTTCATCTTTAACTATATGTGTCTTATTCTATAGTATATAAAAATACCATGTATTTTTTATACACTATATTCTATAGTGTATAAAAATACCACATTAATACCATATATTTTAATGTACCTTATTATAGATAACATCTTATATGTCTTATTCTATTATATATAATATATAACTTCTAGGACAGACATGAGATTTTAAAAAAATCTTAAAAACCCTACCAGCTTCTAATATCACATCGTAAGTTAATAAATACTAGTTAGATTATAATGTTAAAAGGTGAAAACATGTAATGTCAGTGAAATTAATTTTATCTGTCATCAGTATACCTTCCATCTCTCTATGAGACTATGAAGGAGGGTACATGGAGAGAAAAGAAAAAGCTTATTTTTTTCTCTTTTCAATACTAGGATTGGATTTTCAGGGATTTTCTTCCATTCACTGAAACTTTAGTATGCATACATTCTAAAAACTCTTTGTTTTGATCAGTTTTTACTTCTATAGCTCCCCCACTGGGAAATTGTACTCGCTTTTTGTTTAATTTAGCTGTTACATAAATATGTTGAAATGCTTCACTATTTCAGTTCCTGCTGTGAAAATATTTTTTAAGCAGCAATATTAAAACACTTTTTTTCTCCCAGCTATATAGATCATAGGAATTTGAAAGCAGCAAGAGAATGTAGAGCTTATCCAGTACACCTCATGACACCACTGGGGCTTAGAAAAGAAAATGGTATGCCCATAGCTCACGTTGAGATTGAAGAACCTCAACTAGGGCCTAGCATTCATGACTCCAGTTCAAACTGATGTTTAAATTTTAAATAGTAATTCAACTTCTTATGTTGTAAAGCAAATAAAATGAATTCCACTGAAATAGTTACGTTCTCCACCTCATAATCTAAATCAACTAGTATTTATTAAACTTACTATGTGGCTTTATTTTATTCTCCCAAGAGCCATGTAAGTTAAGTATTGTTATTATCCTCATTTTACAGTAGAGAAATCTGAGTGACTTGTTGAGAGTTAGACAGCTAGTGATGGTGGAGGTGAGATTTCCACTCTGGCCATCAGACTTCAGCTTCTGTGCCTGTAACCACTAGACCACCTGCCTTGTCATCATGTGCTTATTTTCTCTATTTTGTCCTGAGTTTGTCATGTCCATGTATAAGAACTGGTATAATGTTGACAAAGTTTTCGGTCTATCTGTGATTGCTTGAAGTTTAACTTTTAAAGTTAAAAGTTTCTACCTTCATTACACAGTTCTATCAAACTGTATCTCATTGTTCCAACTATTTCTGTTCCTATTCACCATTTCACCTGTCTGTGAAATTCTGAAATTGGGAATTTTCTTCCACTGCAAATATCTCTACGGATGTTTGCCACAAACAAACAAAAACACTTCAGCTATGATGACTTTGGATGAGCCAAATAATTCTTTTAATAAGTTTGCCTCAAGCTTTTTCTCAGTTACTCAAAAAATCTCGTTTCCCCTAGGAGTAGTTTTGGTCTTCAACTATTAATTTCACCCTTTGTATGAAAAGAGTGCCTGATGGGATAAAAAACTGGGCACTTTCTAGTCAAGGGAGAATTTCCTGTTCGACTTTTTAATGTCCTTATTTTTGCAATAAATAAGGATGCTGGATGAGACATTATGTAAGGAGACCAAAGGACTGGAACCTGGACTTCACAGTTGAGAAGTAAAACATATGAACAACCTGGCAAATAACTTAAGTCCATATAAGGCGACCCTGAGCAGTGAAAGTCAGTGTCCCAGTCCTCTAGTGCTGAGCTGAGGTGAGTGTGTGGAGTGAAGCACAGTTGAGTTGAGTGATGTTAGTCAAGGGCTTTGGAAAGAAATACTGTCCAATTCCGGTTCCGTAGTCATATCCTCTGCCTGGCTCTCGTTCCTCACTGATCTGTAAGAACTCAGAGGAAGCACATAATTCAGATCCTGGGCTATTTTTTTTTTAGAACACATTATTTTTCTGATTAGACAACAAAACCTAACTTAACTGTGAATATTGTAGAACTGTAAAAACAGTATGAAAACAATATTGTCATCCAACATCCAGAGAAATCTACTGTAAACAGTTAATTATCTTTTTCTGCAGGTCCATGTATTTAACTGCCTAAACACCTCTCTGTTGCCTCTATATTATATATGTTCAACAAATTTAGGAGCATGTTATCTGTGTAATTTTTAGCTTATTTTTTCTCACTTAACTCAAAAGTCAGAGTAGCACAAAATATACAACTGGTTTGCATACATTTAATATTTCTCAAAAGCATGTTTTAATGCCTTTGTCATGTTTTCTTCTGTGATGATTAGTATATTTTGTTATTCTCCTATTATACTCTTCTCCATTTTTTTCTCTCTTCATTTTTTAGTTGTAGTTGATCTACAATATTAGTTTTAGGTGTACAACATAGTGATTCAATATTTTTATAGATTATACTACATTTAAATTTATAATAAAATATTTGCTATATGCACTGTGCTGTACAATATATCCCTGTATCTTATTTATTTTTATACATAATAGTTTAGACTTCTTAATCCCCTATCTTTATCTTGCCTCTCCCCTCTTCCCTCTCTCCACTGGTAACCACTGGTTTGTTCTCAATATCTGTGAGTCTGTTTCTGTTTTGCTGTGTTTATTTATTTGTTTTATTTTTTTAGATTCCATAAATAAATTTAGATTTATTTTTTAGATTTTAGATCCCATATAAATGATATCATACAGTATTTGTCTTTTTTTCTCTGACTTATTTCACTAAACATAATGCCCTCCAGGTTCATCCATGTTGTTATAAATGACAAAATTTCATTCTTTTTTATGGTTGAATATTTCATTTTATAAATATTTTATTTTATATCTATCTATAGATAGGTAGATAGATAGAGCTATAGATATATCAATCACATCTTCTTTATCCATTCATCTGTTGATGGAAACTGAGGTTGCTTCCATATTATGGAAATTGTAAATCTTGCTGCTCTGAACATTGGGGTGTATGTATCTTTTTGAATTAGTGTTTTCATTTTCTTCAGATATATATCCAGCAGTGGAATTGCTGGATCATATGGTAGTTACATTTTTAATTTTTGAGGAACCTCCATACTGTTTTCTATAGTGGCTGCACCAATTTACATTCCCACCATCAGTGTACTAGGGTTCCCTTACCTCCACGTCCTTGTCAACATTTGTTATTTGTGTTCTTTTTAATGATAGCCATTCTGACAGGTGTGAGGTGATACCTCATTGTGGTTTTCATTTGATTTCTCTGATGGTTAGTGATGTTGAGCATCTTTTCATGTGCCTGTTGGCCATCTGCATGTCCTCTTTGGAAAACATGTCTATTCAGTTCTTCTGCCCGGTTTTTAATCAGTTTTTTTTTTTGATAGTTGTATGAGCTGTTTATATGTTTTGGATATTAATCCCTTATTGGTCATATAATTTGCAAATATTTTCTCCCATTCAGTATGTTGTCTTTTTGTTGTATTGATGTTTTCCTTTGCTGTGTAAAAGTTTTTAAGTTTAATTAGGTCCCATTTGTTTATATTTGCTTTTGTTTTCTTTGCCTTGGGAGGCAGATCCAAAGAAATATTGCTGCAATTTATGTCAAAGAATGTTCTGCCTATGTTATCTTCTAGGAGTTTTATAGTTTCTGGACTTACATTTAGGTCTTTAATCCATTTTGAGTTTATTTTTGTATATGGTGTGAGAAAGTATTCTAATTTTATTCTTTGACATGTAGCTGTCCTCTTTTCCCAGCATCACTTATTGAAGACACTATTTTTTCTCCATTGTTTATTCTTGTCTCCTTTGTCATAGAATAATTAACTATAGGTGTGTGGGTTTATTTCTGGGCTTTGTATTCTGTCCTCTTGATCTGTGTGTGTTCTTGTGCCAGGACTGTACTGTTTTTATTACCATAGCTTTGTAGTATAGTCTGAAGTCAAGAAATATAATATCCCCAGCTTTATTCTTTTTTCTCAAGAGCGCTTTGGGGATTCAGGAACTTTTGTGGTTCCACATAAATTTTAGGATTATTTGTTAGTTCTGTGAAAAATGTCATGGGCATTTTGATAGGGATTGCATTTAATCTGTAATTGCTTTGGGTAGTATGGGCATTTTAATTCTTCCAGTCCATGAACATGGGATATTTTTGCATTTCTTTGTATTATCTTCAATTTTCTTCATCAAGGTTTTATAGTTTTCGGAGTATAGGTCTTTCATCTCCTGGTTAAGTTTATTCCTAGGTATTATTTCTTTTTGATGTGATTTTAAATGGTATTGTTCTCTTGCTTTCTCTTTCTGGTAGTTCATTTAGTGTATAGAAAAGCAACAAATTTCTTTATATCAATCTTGTATCCTGCAACTCTACTGTCTTCATTTATTACTTCTAATAGTGACTTTAGGGCTTTCTATATATAGTATCATGTCATCTGTTTTACTTCCTCCCTTCCAATTTGGATGCCTTTTATTTCTTTTTCTTGTCTGATTGCTGTGTCTAAGACTTCCAATACTATGTTAAATAGAAAGTGGTGATAGTGGGCATCCTTGTCTTGTTTCTGATTTTAGAGGAAGAGCTTTCAGTTTTTTACCACTGAGTATGATGATACCTGTGGGTATGTCATAAATGGCCTTTATTATGTTGAGATATGTTTCCTTTATACCAACTGTAGATGAGAATTTTTCTTATGAATGCATGCTGAATTTTCTCAAATGCTTTTTCTGCATTTATTGATATGATCATGTTATTTTTATCCTTTTTTTCATTAATGTGGTGTATCACATTGATTGATTGTGAATGTTGAACCATCCTTGTAACTCTGAAATAAATCCAACTTGATCATGGTGTACAATTCTTTTTACATACTGTTGGATTCAGTTTGCTAATATTTTATTGAGAATTTTTGCACCTATTTTCATCAGAGGTATTGGCTTGTAATTTTTTTTTTTTGGTAGGTTTTTTTTTTTTTTTCTGGTTTTGGTCTCATGGTAATGGTAGCCTTGTAGAATGAGTTGGGGACTGTTCCCTCCTCTTCAATTTTTTGTAATAGTTTGAGAAGGATAGGTATGAGCTTTTCTTTATATGTTTGGTAGACTTCCCCTGTGAAGCCATCTAGTCTTGGAGATTTGTTTGCTGGGAGTTTTTTTAATTACAAATTCCACTTCACTACTAGTGATCTATCTGTTCAGATTGTCTATTTCTTAATGATTCAGTCTTGGAAGATTGTATGATTCTAGAAATTTATCCATTTCTTCCAGGTTGTCCAGTTTATTGGTATATAAATGTTCATAGCGTTCTCTTATGATTTTTTTTGTTTCTCTGTGATACTGATTGTTATTTTTCCTCTTTTGTTTATTGGGATCCTCTCTCTTTCTTTCTTGATGAGCCTTCCTAAAGGCACATCAAATTTGTTTATCTTTTCAAAAAACCAGCTCTTGGTTTCATTGATCTTTTCTATTTTTTCACCTCTATTTTATGTATTTCCTCTCTGATCTTTATTATTTCATTCTTTCTGCTGATTTTGGGCTTTTTTTGGTCTTTTTCTAATTCCTTTAGATGATAGGTAACCTTGTTTTCTTCGAGCTTTTTCATTTTTCTTAGAGTAGGCCTGTATCATCATAAATTCTCCTCTTAGAACTACTTTTGTTGCATCCCACAGAATTTGGATTGTTCTGTTTCCATTTTCATTTGTCTGGAGATATTTTCTCATTTCCTCTTTATTTCTTCATTGACCTATCGGTTTTTTTCATAGCATATTGTTCAGTCTCCATGTGTTTGTGTTTACCCATTTTTCTTCCTGTAATTGATTTCTAGTTTCATACCATTGTATTTGAAGAAAAATGGTTGATATAGTTTGTCTTCTTAAATTTTTTGAGACTTGTTTTATGGCATAGCATGTTATCTATCCTGGAGAACATTCCATGTGTAGTTGAAAAGAATGTATAAGCTGCTTTTTTTGGATGCAATGTCCTGTAGATATCTATTAAGTCCAACTGGTCTAAATTGTCATTTAAGACTAATGTTTCCTTATTGATTTTCTGTCTGGATATTTCCATTTATATATGTGGGGTATTAAAGTCCCCTACTATTATTGTATTATTGTTAATTTCTTCCTTTATGTCTGTTAATATTTGTTTTATATATTTAGGTGCTCCTGTGTTAGGTGCATACATGTTTATGAGTGTTATATCCTTTTCTTGTATTGATCCCTTTATCATTATATAATGTCCTTCTTTGTCTTTTGTTATATACTTTTTTAAAAAGTCTACTTTGTCTCATATACGTATTGCTATCCTAGCTTTCTTGTCATTTCCATTTGCATGAAATATCTTTTTCCATCCCCACACTCTCAGTCTGTGTATGTCTTTAGCTCTGAAGTGAATCTCTTGTAAGCAGCATATAGATGGGTCTTGTTGTTTTATCCAGTCACCCACCCTATGTCTTTTGATTGAGCATTTAGTCCATTGACATTTACAGTGATTACTGATAGGTATATACTTATTGCCATTTTGTTACTTGTTATGTGGTGCTTTTTGTAGTTCTTCTATGTTCTTCTTCTTTTACTTTCTTCCCTGTGGTTTAATGATTTTTTTTAGTGGTATGCTATGTTATTTTCTCTCTAGCTTTTGTGTATGTCTCATATTTCTTTGATTTGATGAACCATGGGGTTTATATGTTGACCTATAACTGTATGTAACTAATTTCAGTTTCAGTTTCAATAGCCACATATGTCTAGTGGTTATTGACTTGAATAGAGCAAGTATAGAGTTCAACTATTGGTAATTTTGAACCTGCTGACTATCTTAACTGCTGCTTACTGTTAGAACTTTCATAGATCTGTATTAAGATGTCCTTTCATATATTCTGTGACGAGAAATATCTTTGTTACTCTATTGCAGAGGTTTTACTAAATTCAATAATACTTTTTCAAACTCAGTGAGCTAATTAGGTAGCTAGTTATCTGAAGTAAATGTGAAAACCCTTAAAAACTGTATGTTGATACATACTGATGCATGTGTTATTATATATTGTACTATATCTTTTACAAATGATTAAGATGAACTTAAAAATTAATTAGTTGTCTAATTTTAAAATAATCACTCTACATTCTGCTCAGTGTACCTTACTACTTTTATTTACATGGTTAAAAGTAGATTAAAAGAAGTAGAGTTTACTTGAATTATTTGAAAATAAGACATTTGATTCTTCTGCCTTTAGATTTTCTAATTTAACCTATATGAACACCTATAGTTATGTAGAACTGCATGTAGCAAACCTAGGTTCTAGAATTGAAATGGAAAATATTTAAATTTGTAATTTGTAAATAACAGAATCAATTCAATTGAAATATATCATTAGTGACACTAGTGACACTTCTGTGGGTATATCTTTTTGTATGACTCTGATTCTTGGAATTATAGAGTAATATTTTATATATCCCTCAAATAAACCAATATATAATTAAAATTAATGAAGAGGTGGGGGAGAAGCCAAAATAGACCACAAACTGAAAAATTAACCTAACTACATTGCAAGTGAGTATTTTAACCACACTGAAGAGAGTAGTAAAGAAAATAACCATATTCACTCTGGAGAACAGAATCTTAACTGGATACATATGACAAAAACATGTACATAAATGCTATAATCTAATTAGTAAAAGTGTTCCTAACAGGAATGGGTTAGCAAAGCACATTTTATACACATATTATATTACTAGAATTTTTATGTATATACTAGAATTGAACAAATAGATAGACTAAATAGACTGTAGATAATGAGAGCTGGGCTCCTCACTGTTTCAGAAAGAAGTATAAATAAAGAAAGGAGGAAAGGCTAAAGTGAATCCTGTGGCGTTGGATTGGAATCAGAGGTATCAATATAAATTCATTGTTTTTAATATATAAACAGATAGATAGATAAAGAAATATAGCCTGTTCTCATTATTCACAATGGTTATAATCTACGAAGTCACCACAGACAGTGAACTAGTGAGTACCAAATCATTGCTCCTCTGGAAAATATAGGATTAGTTTCCTGCAAGCCTTTGTTCACAGTATTCTCATCAACTGATCAATATTTAGCCTTGTTTTATGTGTGTTTCTGTTTAAAGACACCTTAGTTATTGTTGATTCTTTAACATTACTCTCACAACCAGTGGTCCTATAACTCATTTTTAATGAAGCTTATCTAACACACATGTTTTCTCCATAAGGCACATCACAGCCTTCTTGTGCTTAGAAACACTAGATGGCACTTCAACATTACCCTTGGGAGCCATATTAAACAGTAAAATCACCAACAAAACGCACAAAAATGCAGAAAAAATAGCACTAAATAGACTGCCCCAAAACACATGTTTATACTATGAAAGCTGAAATAAGAAGGCAAAAGCTTTTCTTGTTTTATTACCTTAGCTGCAAACATGTATGGCAGGTGACTCAAAGTTTTCACTGCTCTCCACATGTCTGAGGATGACTGTGAAGGTGCTGCAAATGTTGATGACTGTGAAAGTGCTACAAGTGCTGCAAATAAATTTTAGCCATTAGGTGATTTTATAAATACAATCAGATCAACTGTGTGTGTGTGAGTTTGTAGGCACACATATATAACCTAGCTATGTATGTTGAGAGAGTCAGAAGCCATGATGCTCAAGTAACAGTGAGTATACCCAACATCTAGATCTTGGTCCTAAACACCATTTTCCAGTAAAAAGGAACCAGGACTCCTTAGAGAAGTGGTTGATTATAGGCATAGGACAAAAAAAACCACAAATTGAGTCTGCAGCATTGTGTGGTTCCAGGAAGTAAGAAAATACCAAAATAATAATAATAATAAGTTGGTTGCTTTTCCAAAGAACATAGGAGACAACCTGAAAGAGCCTCTAATGGCCAAAGCCATAACAAATAGAATAACTAAATAAATAATAATAGTATTGAACTTTAACACAAGAATAAAAGAAATATTCATGCATTCTTGCTGATATTAATAAATAACTCAATAAATTAAGCAAATATGTAAGGGAGAAGAGATAGCTCTTCCTCACAGTGGAATTTCAATTAAAAAATGCAGAAGAAAATAGAGAAATAAGAAGTTACTATTAGGCAGACACCACAGTAATACATGTTGCAGATAAAACCCTCTAAAGATAGTGGGGAGACACTGAGGAGAAACATGATTTGCATAGTCTCAAAGTATGTCCCTAAGATACTTTTCAACAAAAAAAAAAAACCTGGCTAACACCAACTTAATCAAATGATCACCATAACTATCATTAGTAATATGACATATTGATAGATATCATGGACCTCTTGGTATTATGCACTGGGAAAGTCACAACATTGTGTTTGTGGTATTTTTCCCAAAAAATGCATAACTTATTCTAATCTTGAGAAATTATTGGACAAACACAAATTGAGGGATATTTTACAAAGTAACTGATCGGTACTCTTCAAAAATGTCTAGATCATGAAAGAAAAGGAAAGACTGTGGAACTATTAACTGCTAGAGGAAACTAAGGAGAAATAACAACTAAATGCAATAAGTGATCCTGGATAGGATCCTGGAACAGTAAATGACTGGTGGTGGAAAAATTGGTCAATATCAAATAAGGTTTACTGTTTAGTAATAATATTGCATCACTGTTAATTTCCTCTTCATAGTAATTGTACTTTTGTTATGTAAGATGTTAACATTAGGGGAAATGAGTGAAGGCTGAAACATCTTTCTCACTAAGTTTGCAATTTTACTGCATGCAAAAATTATTTAAATAAAAAAGCTTTACAAATACTCTTAAAATTTATTGACTCCATGCTTCTGTGCTCATGTCTGATTTGGAGTTAGTTTTGTTATCTGGAAACTGAGATTCTACAAATGTCTAAGAATACTTTTAGAAAAGTTTGGATTACCTTAGATATACAATTGGTCTAGTTTATCATTTCTGGTTCCCAGCAACTAATACTTCCTCATGTTATCTGAAGATAAAGCTGTTTTCAAGAGAGAAAGAAGGCCATTATATCTTATAAAGGGGTCAATTTATCCAACAGATATAACAATTGTAAATATTTATGCATTCAGCATCAGAGCACCTAAATATATGAAGCAAACACCAACAGAACTAAGAGAAGAAATAAACAGCAATGCAATAATAGTAGGGAACTTTTTTTTTGAAATTTATTTATTTATACAGCAGGTTCTTATTAGTTATCTATTTTATTCATATTAGTGTTTATATATCAATCCCAATCTCCCAATTCATCCCACCTTCACCTCCCCACCCCCTGCTTTCCCCCTTAGTGTCCATACGTTTGTTCTCTACATCTGTGTCTCTATTTCTGCCTTGCAAACTGGTTCATCTGTACCATTTTTCTAGATTCCACACATATGCATTAAGAGATGATACTTGTTTTTCTCCTTCTTACTTCACTCTGTATGACAGTCTCTAGATCCATCCACGTCTATACAAATGAACCAATTTCGTTCCTTTTTATGGCTGAGTAATATTCCATTGCACCACATCTTCTTTATCCATTCGTCTGTTGATGGGCATTTAGGTTGCTTCCATGATCTGGCTATCGTAAATAGTGCTACAGTGAACACTGGGGAGCATGTGTCTTTTTGAATTATTGTTTTCTCTGGGTATATGCCCAGTAGTGGGATTCCTGGGTCATATGGTAATTCTATTTTTTAGTTTTCTAAGGAATGTCCATACTGTTCTCCATAGTGGCTGTATCAATTTACATTCCCACCAACAGTGCAAGAAGGTTCCCTTACTCCACACCCTAGCCAGCATTTGTTGTTTGTAGATTTTCTGATGATGCCCATTCTAACTGGTGTGAGGTGATACCTCATTGTAGTTTTGGTTTGCATTTCTCTAATAATTAGTGATGTTGAGCAGCTTTTCATGTGCCTCTTGGCCATCTGTATGTCTTCTTTGGAGAAATGTCTTTTTAGGTCTTCTGCCCATTTTTGGATTGGGTTGTTTGTTTTTTTAATATTGAGCTACATGAGCTGTTTATATATTTTGGAGATTAATCCTTTGTCCGTTGATTCATTATTTTCTCCCATTCTGAGGGTTTTCTTTTCGTCTTGTTTAGAATTTTCCTGTGCTGTGCAAAAGCTTTTGTTTCATTAGGTCCCGTTTGTTTATTTTTGTTTTTATTTCCATTACTCTAGTAGGTGGGTCAAAAAAGATCTTGCTGCGACTTATGTCAAAGTGTGTTCTTCCTACGTTTTCCTCTAAGAGTTTTATAGTGTCCAGTCTTACATTTAGTTCTTTAATCCAGTTTGAGTTTATTTTTGTGTATGGTGTTAGGGAATGTTCTAATTTCATTCTTTTACATTTTACTGTCCAGTTTTCCCAGCACCACTTAGTGAAGAGACTGTCTTTTCTCCATTGTATATCTTTGCCTCCTTTGTCATAGACTAGTTGACCATATGTGTGTGGGTTTATCTCTGGGCTTTCTATCCTGTTCCATTGGTCTATATTTCTGTTTTTGTTCCAGTACCATACTGTCTTGATTACTGTAACTTTGTAGTATAGTCTGAAGTCACGGAGCCTGATTCCTCCAGCTCCGTTTTTCTTTCTCAAGATTGCTTTGGCTATTCGGGGTCTTTTGTGTCTCCATACAAATCTTAAGATTTTATTGTTCTAGTTCTGTGAAAAATGCCATTGGTAATTTGATAGGGATTGCATTGAATCTGTAGATTGCTTTAGGTAGTATAGTCATTTTCACAATGTTGATTCTTCCAGTCTAAGAACATGTTGTGTCATCTTTGATTTCTTTCATCAGTGTATTATAGTTTTCTGAGTACAGCTCTTTTACATCCTTAGGTAGGTTTATTCCTAGGTATTTCATTCTTTTTGTTGCAGTGTTGAATGAGATTGTTTCATTAATTTTTCTTTCTGATCTTTTCTTGTTAGTGTATAGGAATGCAAGAGATTTCTGTACATTAGGATTGTATCCTGCAACTTTACCAAATTCATTGATTAGCTCTAGTAGTTTTCTGGTCGCATCTTTAGGATTTTTTACGTATAGTATCATGTCATCTGCAAACAGTGACAGTTTTACTTCTTGTTTTCCAATTTGTATTGCTTTTATTTATTTTCTTCTCTGATTGCTGTGGCTAGGACTGCCAAAAGTATGTTGAATAATAGTGGCGAGAGTGGACATCCTTGTCTTGTTCCTGATCTTAGAGGAAATGCTTTCTGTTATTCACTGTTGAGAATGATGTTTGCTGTGGGTTTGTTAGGTATGGCCTTTAGTATGTTGAGGTTGGTTCCCTCTATGCCCACTTTCTGGAGAGTTTTGATCATAAATGGGTGTTGAATTTTGTCCAAAGCTTTTTCTGCATCTATTGAGATGATTATATGGTTTTTATTCATCAGTCGTTATATGGTGTATCACATTGATTGACTTGCGTATATTGAAGAATCCTTGCATCCCTGGGATAAATCCCACTTGATCATAGTGTTTGCTAGTTTGGATTCTGTTTGCTAGTGTTTTGTTGAGGACTTTTGCATCTATGTTCATCAGTGATATTGGTCTGTAATTGTCTTTTTTTCTAGTATCTTTGTTTAGTTTTGGTATCAGGGTGATGGTGGCCTCATAGAATGAGTTTGGGAGTGTTCCTTCCTCCGCAATTTTTTGGAAGAGTTTGAGAAGGATGGGTGTTAGCTTGTCTCTGAATGTTTGATAGAATTCACCTGTGAAGCCATCTGGTCCTGGACTTTTGTTAGTTGGAAGATTTTTAATCACAGTTTCACTTTCATTACTTGTGATTGGTCTGTTTATATTTTTTATTTCTTCCTGGTTCAGTCTTGGAAGGTTATACCTCTCTAAGAATTTGTCCGTTTCTTCCAGGTTGTCCATTTTATTGGCATAGAGTTGCTTATAGTAATCTCTTACGATGCTTTGTATTTCTGTGGTGTCCATTGTAATTCCTCCTTTTTCATTTCTAATTTTATTGATTTGAGTCCTCTCCCTCTTTTTCTTGATGAGTCTGGCTAAAGGTTTGTCAATTTTGTTTATCTCCTCAAAGAACCAGTTTTTAGTTTTTTTTGATCTTTGCTATTGTTTTCTTTGTTTCTATTTCATTTATTTCTGCTCTGATCTTTATGGTTTCTTTCCTTCTACTAACTTTGGGTTTTGCTTTTTCTTCTTTCTCTAGTTCCTTTAGGTGTAAGGTTAGATTGTTTATTTGAGATTTTTCTTGTTTCTTGAGGTAGGCTTGTATTTCTCTGAACTTCCCTCTTAGAACTGCTTTTGCTGCATCCCATAGCTTTTTGATCATGGTGTTTTCATTGTTATTTGTCTCTATGTATTTTTTGATTTCCTCTTTGATTTCTTCAGTGATCTCTTGGTTATTTAGTAATATATTGTTTAGTATCCATGTGATTTATGTCTTTTTTTACCTGTAATTTATTTCTAATCTTATAGTGTTGTGTTTGGAAAAGATGCTTGATGTCATTTCAGTTTTCTTAGATTTACCGAGGCTTGATTTGTGACCCAAGATGTGATCTATCCTGAGAATGCTCCATGTGCATTTGAGAAGAAAGTGTTATCGGCTGTTTTCGGATGGAATGTCCTATAAATATCAATTAATAGTAGGGAACTTTAAAACCCCACTGTGAACAAAAGACAGATTATCTAGATAGACAATCAATAAAGAAACAGTGAATTTGAACAACACAATAGTTCAAATGGACCTAACAGATCTATATATAGAATGTTTCATCCAAAAATAGTGGAATACACATTCTTTCATGATAAAAACTGTCAACATTGGGTGTAAAAGTTATGTACCTCAAAATAATAATGACTGTATTTGACAAGTCCATAGCTAACATCATACTCAACAGTGAAAGGCTGAAAGCTCTTCCTCTAAGATCATGATCAATACAAGGGTGCCCAGTTAAACCACTTGTATGCAACATGGTACTGGTAGTCCTAGCCAGAGCAATTAGGCAAGAAAAGAAATAAGAAACATCCAAATCAGAAAGGAAGTAGTATAAGTGTTTGGTTGCAGATGACATTATTTTATATATAGGAAACCCTAAAGACTCCACTGAAGTCTTGTTAGAACTAGTAAACAAATTCAATAATTCCAAGATACAAAATCAATGTATAAAAGTCAATTGTGTTTCTAATACACTTATAATGAATTATCTGAAAAGGAACTCAAGAAAACAGCCTCATTTACAATATCATCAAAAGTAATAAATTTAAGCAAAGTGAAAGACCTGTACACTGAAAATGATAAGACATTGTCAAAAGAAATTGAAGAAGACATATATACATGGAAAATATCTTGTGTTCATGGATGAGAAGAATTAATATTGTTAAACTATCCATACTACTTGAAGGCATCAAAAAATTCAAGGAAATTCCTATCAAATTTCCCATGGTATTTTTCACAGAAGTAGAAAAAGAAATTAAAATTTGTCTGGAACTACAAAGTCAAATTTGGCAACCCAAATTGCCAAAGTCACCTTGAGAAAGAACAAAGCTGGAGGCATCGCTTTTCTTGATTTCAAATTATATTAAAAAGCTGTGATAATTAAGAAGTATAGTCCTGGCATGAAAACAGACACATAGATAAATGGAACATAATTGAAAGCCCAGAAATAAACCCATGCATATATGATCAACTAATATTTGACAGGGGAGCCAAGAATACTCAATGGGCAAAAGGTAGACTATTCAATAAATGGTGTTGTGAAAGCTGGACATTTCCATGGAAAAGAATGAAACTGGACTCCATCTTACACAACTGAGAAAAATTAACTTAAAATGGATGAAAGACTTTAAGACCTGAAACCGTAAAACTTCTAGAAGAAAATGGGAAAAATCTCCTTGATGTTGGTGTTGGCATTTTTGGATATGACACTAAAAGCACAAGCAACAAAAGCAAAAATAAATGAGTGGGACTACATCAAACTAAAAAACTTCTACACAGCAAAAGAAACAGTCAACAAGTGAAAAGGCAATCTATGGGATGGCAGAAAATATTTGCAAACCATATATTTAATAAGGGATTACTATTCTAAATATAGAGATTCATACAACTGAATAGCAAAAGATTCTAAATAATTGGATTAAACAATGGGTAGAGGACTGGGATAGGTGTTTTTCCAAAGATATACAAATGGCTAACAGTACCATGAAATGGTCCTTAACATTACAAGTCATCAGGGAAATGCAAATCAAAACCACAATGAGGTATTACTTCACCTGTTAGGATCGCTGTTATCAAAAGGCCAAGAGACAAAATGCTGGGAAGAATGTCGTGAAAAGTAACACTTGTGCCCTATGGTGATAAAGTAAATTGAGGCAGCCATATGGAAAATTATATGGAGATTCCTCAAAAAATTAAAAATTGTACTACTCTTGTGATCCATCTATTCCATTTCTAGGTGTATAGCCTAAAGTAATGAAATCATTTCCATAGGGAGAGATAGCTGCACTCTCATGTTTATTGTAGCATTATTTACAATAGCCAATATATGGAAATAATTTAAGTATCTGTTGACGGATGAATGGATAAGGATGTCCTATACAGGTTTCACTCACTATTCGAAAGGAGAGTGTTCCTATGAAACCTTTCTTAAGCTGAAATGGTGTAAAGTGAAGAAGCAGTTACCTTAGGATACATACATTTTGCTAATGGATGCACGAAATAAATCTGGATAAAGCACAGATGCTCACAGACACAGTTCAAACTATAGTGGCTTGATGCTGAGATGCTGAGTGTAGTTCATGGGGAAGGAGCTTGGTGGTGCCACTCTTGCTACTCCAGGTACACACTGCTTATATAATGGCCTCACTGCAAAACAAGCACTGAACACTATTTTTACTTTTTGCCTTTTTTCGTATACGTGAAAAATCCTCTTCAGATTTCTTTTGATTAACAAAAACAGGTTCTAAAAGCCAAGTAGTGTAAAGCAAGCCTTTGAAAAGCAGGAGATATATATATATATATAAAATTAATATAGTGTGTTAATTATTGATATTGATAATATATAATCGTTGATGTATAATATTATTCATACATAGTATTTTCTAAATAATATAAATAATAATATTCAGCCATAAAAAAAGAAAAATATCCTACGATTTCCAACAACAAGGATGGAACTTGAGGGCTAAGTGACATAAGTCAGAGAAAGACAAATACTGTATGATACCACTTATATGTGAAATCTGAAAAAACTGGACTCAGAAACAGAGAGTAGTTGCAGTGGGAGAGAGGAGTTGGGTGATGATGGTTAAAAGGTACATACTTCCAGTTATAAGATGAGTAAGTTTGGGGGATCTAATATATCACGTGCTTGAAAATTGCTAAGAGAGCAGATCTTAAAGGTTCTCACCACACACACACACACACACACACACACACACACACAGGTAACTGTGAGGTGATGGTTGTGTTAACTGGCCTTACTGTGATAATTATTTTGCAATATATATGTCAATCAAATCATCACATTGTGTCTCTCAAATGTACTCAGTGTTGTCAATTATATCTCACTAAACCTGGAAAAAAAAGGATTAAGATGTTTTCTTATTAGAACACAGATGGATTTGTATTGAACTGCAAAGCAAGTGCTTTTGGAGGCCACCTACCTTCTTGGATCCTGTCATAAACCAAAACACCTCCGATGGCAACTCTGTTATCCTCTATGCCTATATTCCTAAGTAATTTTTATTCCCTCATTATTCCTCTGTCACTTTCAATTCTGTCACTGCTCAATCTTCCTGTCATTTCTTAGTTTGAATCCAAAGAGAAAAAAGAAGTACATTGGCCCCAGCATTTTTTAAAAATTGAACCAGTTCTCATTTAATGTCACAAACCAACCCAATAGATTCACTGCCCTTGGATTAGATGCCTAGCCCAGGAACACTGACTTCTGGTCCTGTGGGGGCATGGACACGTGGTACAAAGCCTGGCTGCCTAATGATTGCATTCATCGGGGATAATGGCTTCAGCGGCTTGCTGTGGTACTGGCAGGCAATGCATTTGGCCTATGCAGAGTAGCAATTTGTTCTCACTAATAAAACACTGATAAATAACTATACTTTTTTCAATGTTAGTCACTAATTTACATTTTTGCAGTGTCTTATAAGCTAAAATTGTGTTCATTTATGTAACTTTATGTGATACTTCATATTAAAATAAAGTCTTACTCTTTAATTTTTTAAAATATCTTTATTGGAGTATAATTGCTTTACAATGTTGTGTTAGTTTCTGTTGTACAACAAAGTGAATCAGCTATACATATACATATATCCCCATATCCCCTCCCTCTTCCGTCTCCCTCCTATCCTCCCTATCCCACCCCTCTAGGTGGTCACAAAGCATCAAGCTGATCTCCCTGTACTATGCAGTAGCTTCCCACTAGCCATGCATTTTACATTTGGTAGTGTATATCTGTCAGTGCTACTCTCTTGCTTCATCCCAGCTTCCCCTTCCCCCTCTGTGTCCTCAAGTCCGTTCTGTATGTCTGCATCTTTATTCTTGCCCTGCCGCTAGGTTCATCAGTACCGTTTTTTTTAGATTCCATATATGTGCATTAGCATACAGTATTTGTTTTTCTTTTCCTGATTTCACTGTGTATGACACACTCTAGGTCCATCCACTTCATTACAAATAACTCAATTTTGTTCCTTTTTATGGCTGAGTAATATTCCATTGTATATATGTGCCACATCTTCTTTATCCATTCATCTGTTGATGGACATTTAGGTTGCTTCCATGTCCTGGCAATTGTAAATAGTGCTGCAATGAACACTGTGGTACATGTATCTTTCTTTTTTTTTTTTTTTTGGTGGTACGCGGGCCTCTCACTGTTGTGGCCTCTCCCCCTGCAGAGCACAGGCTCTGGATGCGCAGGCTCAGTGGCCATGGCTCACAGGCCCAGCCGCTCCGCGGCATGTGGGATCCTCCTGGACCGGGGCATGAACCCGTGTCCCCTGCATCGGCAGGCGGACTCTCAACCACTGCGCCACCAGGGAAGCCCTACATGTATCTTTTTGAATTATGGTTTTCTCAGGATATATGCCCAGTAGTGGGATTGCGGGGTCACATGATAGTTCTATTTTTAGTTTTTTAAGGAACCTCCATACTGTTCTCCATAGTGGCTGTACATTCCTACCAACAGTGCAGGACTGTTCCCTACGCTCCACACCCACTTCAGAATTTATTGTTTCTACATTTTGTGATGATGCCCATTCTGACTGGTGTGAGGTGATACCTCATTGTGGTTTTGATTTGCATTTCTCTAATGATTAGTGATGCTGAGCATCTTTTCATTTGTTTGTTGGCAATCTGTATGTTTTCTTTGGAGAAATGTCAATTTAGGTCTTCCACCCATTTTTGCATTGGGTTGTTTGTTTTTTTTGATACTGAGCTGCATGAGCTGCTTGCATATCCTGGAGATTAATCCTTTGTTAGTTGCTTCATTTGCAAATATTTTCTTCCATTCTGAGGGTTGTCTTTTCGTCTTGTTTAGAGTTTCCTTTACTGTGTAAAAGCTTTTAATTTTCATTAGGTCCCATTTGTTTATTTTTGTTTTTATTTCCATTACTCTAGGAGGTAGGTCAAAAAAGATCTTGCTGTGATTTATGTCAAAGAGTGTTTTTCCTATGTTTTCCTCTAAGAGTTTTATAGTGTCTGGTCTTACATTTAAGTCTTTAATCCATTTGGAGTTTATTTTTGTGTTTGGTGTTAGGGAATGTTCTCATTTCATTCTTTTACATGTAGCTGTCCAGTTTTCCCGGCACCACTTATTGAAGAGGCTCCCTTTTCTTCATTGTATGTCCTTGCCTCCTTTGTCGTAAATTAGGTGCCCATATGTCTATGGGTTTATCTCTGGGCATTCTATCCTGTACCATTGATCTAAATTTCTGTTTTTGTGCCAGTACCATATTGTCTTGTTGACTGTAACTTTGTAGTATAGTCTGAAGACAGGGAGTTTGATTCTTCCAGCTCCGTTTTTTTTCCCTCAAGATTACTTTGGCTATTCAGGGTCTTTTGTGTCTCCATACAAATTAAAAATTTTTTTTTGTGCCAGTTCTGTAAAAAATGCCATTGGTAATTTGATAGGGATTGCACTGAATCTGTAGATTGCTTTGGATAGTATAGTCATTTTCACAGTATAGATTCTTCCAATCCAAGAACATGGTGTATCTTTCCATCTGTTTGTATTGTATTTGGTTTCTTTCATCAGTGTCTTATAGTTTTCTGCATACAGGTCTTTTGCCTCCTTAGGTAGGTTTATTCCCAAGTATTTTTTTCTTTTTGTTGCAGTGGTGAATGGAAGTGTTTCCTTAATTTCTCTTTCTGATATTTTGTTGTTTGTGTACAGGAATGCAAGAGATTTCTATGCATTAATTTTGTATCCTGCAACTTTACCGAATTCATTGATTAGCTCTAGTAGTTTTCCAGTGGCACCTTTAGGATTTTCTTTGTATAGTATCATGTCATCTGCAAACAGTGGCAGTTTTACTTCTTCTTTTCCAATTTGTATTCTTTTTATTTTTCTTCTGTGACTGCCATGGCTAGGACTTCCACGAGTATGTTGAATAATAGTGGTGAGAGTGGACATCTTTGTGTTTGTTGTTCCTGATTTTAGAGAAAATGCTTTCAGTTTTTCACTATTTAGAATGTTGTTTGCTGTGGGTTTGTTGGATATGGCCTTTATTATGTTGAGGTAGGTTCCCCCTATGCCCCCATTCTGGAGAATTTTTATCATAAATGGGTGTTGAATTTTCTCCAAAGCTTTTTCTGCATCTATTGAGATGATCATATGGTTTTCATCCATCAGTTCGTTAATACGGTATATCACGTTGATTGATTTGTGTATATTGAAGAGTCCTTGTATTCCTGCGATAAACCCCACTTGATCATGGTGTATGATCCTTTTTTTTTTTACAGAAGATGTTGGGGGTAGGAGTTTATTATTTAATTAATTTATTTTGCTGTGTTGCGTCTTCATTTCTGTGCGAGGGCTTTCTCTAGTTGTGGCAAGTGTGGGCCACTATTCATTGCAGTACACAGGCCTATCACTATCGCGGCCTCTCTTGTTGTGGAGCACAGGCTCCAGACGCGCAGGCTCAGTAGTTGTGCCTCATGGGCCTAGTTGCTCCGCGGCATGTGGGATCCTCCCAGACCAGGGCTCGAACCCGTGTCCCCTGCATTAGCAGGCAGATTCTCAACCACTGCGCCACCAGGGAAGCCCTGTATGATCCTTTTAATGTGCTGTTGGATTCTGTTTGCTAGAATTTTGTTGAGGATTTTTGCATCTATGTTCATCAGTGATATTGTCCTGTGTTTTCCTTTTTTCTGTAGTATCTTTGTCCGGTTTTGGTATCAGGGTGATGGTGGCCTCATAGAATGAGTTTGGGTGTGTTCTTTCCTCTGCTATATTTTGGAAGAGTTTGAGAAGGATAAGTGTTAGCTCTTCTCTAAATGTTTGATATAATTCTCCTGTGAAGACATCTGGCCCTGGGCTTTTGTTTGTTGGAGGAATTTTAATCACAGTTTCAATTTCAGTGGTTGTGATTGGTCTGTTCATGTTTTCTATTTTTTCCTCGTTCTACCTTGGAAGTTTGTACTTTTCTAAGAATTAGTCCATTTTTCCAGGTTATCCACTTTATTGGCATACAGCTGCTTGTAATAGTCTCTCATGATCCTTTGTATTTCTGCAATGTTAGTTGTTACTTCTCCTTTTTCATTTCTAATTCTGTTGATTTGAGTCTTCTCTCTGTTTTCATGATGAGTCTGGCTAGTGGTTTATCTATTTTGTTTATTTTCATAGAGAACCAGCTTTTAGTTCTTTGCTCTTGATCTTTGCTATTTTTTCTTCATTTCTTTTTCATTTATTTCTGATCTGATCTGTATGATTTCTTCCTTTCTGCTAACTTTAGGGTTTTTTTTTTTTTGCTGTTGTTCTTTCTTTAATTACTTTACTTGTAAGGTTAGGTTTTTTATTTGAGATTTTTCTCGTTTCTTGAGGTGAGATTGAATTGCTATAAACTTCCCTCTTAGAACTGCTTTTGCTGCATCCCATACGTTTTAGGGCATCGTGTTTTCATTGTCTCTGGGTTTTTTGGTTTCCTCTTTGATTTCTTCAGTGATCTCTTGGTTGTTTAGTAGCGTATTGTTTAGCCTCCATGTGTTTGTATTTTTTACAGTTTTTTTCCTGTAATTGATATCTCATCTCATAGCGTTGTGGTCGGAAAAGATGCTTGATACAATTTCAATTTTCTTAAATTTACCGAGGCTTGATTTGTGACCCAAGATGTGATCTATCTTGGAGAATGTTCCGTGTGCACTTGAGAAGAAAGTGTATTCTGTTGTTTTTGGATGGGATGTCCTATAAATATCAATTAAGTACATCTGGTCTAATGTGCCATGTAAAGCTTGTTTTTCCTCATTTATTTTCTGTTTGGGTGATCTCTCCATTGGTGTAAGTGGAGTGTTAAAGTCACCTACTATTATTGTGTTACTGTCGATTTCCCCTTTTATGGCTGTTAGCATTTGCTTTATGTATTGAGGTGATCCTATGTTGGGTGCATAAATATTTACAGTTGTTATATCTTCTTCCAGGATTGATCCCTTTATCATTGTACAGTGTCCTTCCTTGTGTCTTTTAGTAGTCTTTTTTTGAAAGTCTATTTTGTCTGATATGAGTATTGCTACTCCAGCTTTCTTTTGATTTCCATTTGCATGGAATATCTTTTTCCATCCCCTCACTTTCAGTCTGTATGTGTCCCTAGGTCTGAAGTGGGTCTCTTGTAGACAGCCTATATACGGGTCTTGTTTTTGTATCCTTTCAGCCCGTCTATGTCTTTTGGTTGGGGCATTTAATCTATTTACATTTAAGGTAATTATTGATATGTATATTTCTATTACCATTTTCTTAATTGTTTTGGGTTTGTTTTTGGAAGTCTTTTCCTTCTCTTGTGTTTCCTGCCTAAAGAAGCTCCTTTAGCATTTGTTGTAAAGCTGGTTTGGTGGTGCTGTGTATTCTCTTAACTTTTGCTTGTCTGTAAGTCTTTTGATTTCTCCATCAAATCTGAATGAGATCCTTGCTGGGTAGAGTAATCTTGGTTGTAGGTTTTTCCTGTTCATCACTTTAAATATATCTTGCCACTCCTTTCTAGCCTGTAGGGTTTCTCCTGGGAGATCAGCTGTTAACCTTATAGGGATTAACTTGTAAGTTATTTGTTGCTTTTCTCTGACTGTTTTTAGTATTTTTTCTTTGTGTTTAATTTTTGTTAGTTTGATTAATATGTGTCTCAGCGTGTTTCTCCTTAGGTTTATCCTGTATGGGACTCTCTGCACTTCTTGGACTTGGGTGACTGTTTCCTTTCCCATGTTGGTGAGGTTTTATACTATAATCTCTTCAAATATTTTCTCAGACCCTTTCTTTTTTTCTTCTTCTTGTGGGACGCCCGTAATTCGAATCTTTGTTCACTTAATGTTGTCTCAAAGGTCTCTGAGACTGTCCTCCATTCTTTTCATTCTGTTTTCTTTATTCTGCTCTGCGGCAGCTATTTCCACCATTCTATCTTCCAGGTTACTTATCCATTCTTCTGCCTCAGTTATTCTGCTGTTGATTTGTTCTAGAGTATTTTTAATTTAAGTTATTGTGTTGTTAATTACTGTTTGTTTTCTCTTTAGTTTTCTAGGACCTTGTTAAACGTTTCTTGTATTTTCTCTATTCTATTCCACGATTTTGCATCATCTTTACTATCATTACTCTGAAATCTTTTTCACGTAGTTTGCCTATTTCCTCTTCATTTATTTGGTCTTGTGGGGTTTTATCTTGCTCCTTTGCCTGTATGATATTTCCCTGTCTTCTTATTTTGTCTGATTTACAATATTTGAAGTCTCCTTTCCTTAGGCTGCAAGGTCATAGTTTCTCTTGCTTCTGTTCTCTGCCCCCAATGCTGGGGTTGATCCAGTGTCTTGTGTAGGCTTCTTGATGGGAGGGAATGGTGCCTGTGTTCTGGTGTGTGGAGCTGCATCTTTTCCCTCTGATGAGCAGGGCCGTGTCAGGTGGTGTGTTTTGGGTTGTCTGTGTGCTTAGTATTACTTTAGGTAGTCTGTGTATTTATTGGTGGGTTTGTGTTCCTGTCTTGTTTGTTGTTTGGTATGAGGCATCCAGTGCTGGAAGGTGCTGTCAGTTGGGTGGAGCTTGGAATCAGACAGCGGCCTCCATGAGAGCTCTTGGCGATTAATCTTCCCTGGGGCCAGCATTCTCTAGTGTCCAGCATCCTGGACTCGGTGCTCTAACTCCAGAGCCTCAGGCCCAACTTCTGGTCGAGGGACCAAGACACCACAGGTCACTTGTCCCAGCAATAAAGGGGATTTGAAAAAAAAAAAGAAAAGACTAACAAAACCCCAGACAAATGGTAGAAAGTAAAATCAACGAACAGAAACAGAAACAAGGAAACACACACAGACAAAAGAAACAAAAACAGAGCCAAATAAGTCAAATAGAAACATAACAACCAAACAAACAGAAGAACCCAAGAGTGAAATCAAAAAATTAAGAAGAAAGCTGACAAAAACCCTAAACCAAAAAACAAAGCCAAAGCAGAGTGCCAACTGAAAAGTGAAGCAAAGAAACCAAGCAAACTGACAAAAATAATATTAAAAAAAAAAGAAAATGAGAAGGGGGAAAGAAGGGAGAACAACAGAAATTCAACATAGAAACAGAAATATACAAAAAAATATATATTTAAGAAAAAGAAAAGATAAAGAAAACTCCAGAGAAATGGTAAAAGCAAAATCAAACAAAGAGAAACAGAAACAAGGAAACACACACACAGGTAAAAGAAACAAAAACTGAGCCAAACAAATCAAAAAGCAAGAGAACAACCAGACAAATAGAACTCAAAAATAAAATCAAACAATTAAGATTAAAACTGACAAAAACACGTAACCTAGAAACAAAACCAAAGCAATGTGTTAACTGAAGAATAAAGCAAGGAAACAGAACAAACTGATAAAGGTGATTAAAAAAATAATAATGATAAAATAAAATAAAAAGGGCAAAAACGAGGGACAAGAAAGCAAAGTAAAAATAGACGTTGAAAAAATAATAAAAATTAAAAATATGTTATAAATCATGGAGATCCCAAAAGACTAAAAAAAAAGAAAAAACTAACCAATGAACAAAAAAAAACTAGAACCAACAACAGAATGAATCAAAACATAATAAAATTAATCGTGATAATTATGTTTCCCTCGGGTCTCCGCTATATGTGTCCTCGCCCACGCCATGAGTCACAGCCCACCTCTGCCTCCCCAAGAGGCTCTCCTCTGCCTCTGGGCTGGTGTCTGGACCTGCTGTGGGCCCTGTGGGCACCACTCAGACTGTGATCTGGCCCACTTCCTGCGTGTGCTACCCCCAAAGTCCGCAGCTGCCTGAGCTTCACCATTTTCATTTGTGGGAACACTCATTGTCTACTTAGATATTCCATAGATGCAGCGTCTACCCAGCTGATCGTGGGGATTTAATCTGTAGCTTGTACAGCTGATGGAAAGATTTTCATTCTTCTTTAGTCACCCTGTCTCTGGGGTAAGGTTTGGTTTTATCCCTGCCTCTGCGTGTGGCCCACCTACAGGAGTCTGGTCCTGAGGCTGCCTTGGAGCTCTTGGCTCTGCACCTGTGAGGACCGAGTGCAGAGGTGGTATGACTGCTTGGATATTGGGAGCCCCAGTGGCTCCAAATGCACAGGGAAGCCAGTGGCCATGGGCTTAAGAGATATGGCCCTAATGAGGCCTTTTCTGGTGCCTGGCATAAGGCACGTGAGGGCTAGCTCTGAGGGGGCTTTTCTTTTTATTGCTCAGCAGCTGGCACACAGGAGCCAGCCCTGAGCCGGCTTCTTTTATTGTCGTCAGCAGGCACCGGCGTGTGGGGAGAAAGAGGTTACAATAGTGGCTCCTCCCCCTGTGTGTGACTCAGAAATAGCACCCAGTGGCAGTCCAGTCTTCCTCCATAGGCATTCCCTGCTGCAGATTTCCTCCCTCCCATCCCCTCAGTCTGTCTCCCCACAGCCAACAGCAGTTTTCTCTCTGGGCCTGTTCTCCAGTCCCCATGCATCAGCTCCCAGCGCCCTTGCACACCTGTGAACACACATCCCAGTCTGGGGCACGTACAGCCGTGGTACGGACCATATGTGTATTTCTCACTCTGTCCCCTGTGCCACAGATTGGCCGCTTCACCTTCTTCTGACAGCCTCAAATGCTTCCCTTTTATCCCAATCAATTTCCCTGTCGGAGAGGGGGTTTCCCCAAATTTGGGAATCTCTCCTCTGCTTCATCTCCCCCACCCTGGGATGCAGGTCCCATCCCGTTTCCTCTTCTCCTCCTTCTCCCTTCTTTTTTTCCATCCTACTCAGTTATGCAGGGATCTTTATAGTTTTTCCAGTGTCCAAGATTTTCTGCTAGTTTTCAGCCAGTGTTCTGTGAGAATTGTTGCATCTATAAATGTATTCCTGATGCATCCATGGAGAGAAATGAACTCCACGTCCACCTACTCCTCCGCCATCTTGAATCTCCCAAGTTTGCTCTTTCGGGGAGTAGAAAATAGATATTAATGTTGAGGTATGTTTTTTCATGCAAGATAACCTATACTGTACAAATATATTGTGCATTTGGGAAAACATATAAGACATGTATGCTCATTTAGCAATCTGCTGTTCTTTTTCTTCTGTTCTTGAAAATGCTCACCAACTTGTTCTAATAAATAATAATTATCCCTGGGTATAGCCATAAATAACACAAAGAATGATAGTTGATAGAATCACAACAGAAATTCTGGAAAGAGCTGTATATCTCACTCAATCCAACACATTCATTTTAGCAATTCTGTGTCAATTTATCCATCTTTCTTTAGATCATTAAGGAAGATATGTGCTCTGATTTTTGCTTTAATCTAATTATCTTTGCAATAAATTCTTAGAATTCATCACCCAGGAAAAACATGCTTTCTTTCATAAAATGAAATACTTCTTTTTGTTGGAAATAAGATTACACAATCTGTATTTTGGTGTTTGTAATAGCTGTGAGAAAGCACAGGGCCAGATTTAATTTTCAAATATACTTATGTGGACATAGTTTTAAAAACAGTTATTGTCTTCAATTCATTAAAACAAATTGTTGAGTGGGTTAAACATTTTGTAGGCCCTTTTTATTTAGCTTTAGTTTGTATATGTTTATCTAATGGTGTATTTCCATTTGCTTGTCTAAATGCATATTTCCATTTTCATGCAAGCCACCTCAATCATTTTGGAAAGTAGCTTTTCAGTCAGGTGATGCTTATTGAGAACATACTGTGTGCTAAAATGTGTTTCAATGGAAAGCTAATAGGAATAAATTCTATGGAAGGGCATACATTCAAGTGACAAAGAAGATTAGGAAAGCCATTAGTAATAAAATAAGTTGAAAACGCCTCCATGCCATGATCTAGTCTTATACTTCCCTTTGTTTCATGGTGCCGAGGACATGACTGAGAATAATGAAGCCTGCTAACCTGAACCAAGTGAAATACATCAGCAATTGATTTAACTTTTAGCCTTGATGATGGAGCAAAACTTGGGGAAAAGCTGATGATGCAAGGGTTGTATTGCTAGGTTAGCAGAGTATCTACAGATAAATAAACAGTAAATATATATATATATATATACGCACATACATACATGTATATGTGTATACACTATATATCAGGCAGAGTAAATGTGTATATATGTATATATATATATATATATATATGTGTGTGTGTGTGTATATGTTTATATATATAATTGACCCTTGAGCAACACAGATTGAAATTGCAGAGGTCCACTTATAGGCAGATTTCTTTCAATAGTAAATGCTACAATACTACATGATCCGAGGTTGGTTGAATCCACAGATGTGGAACTGAGAATATGGAGGAACCATGGATATAGGAGGCTGACTATAAAGGCATAGGAGAATTTTCAACTGCACTGAGGGTTGACACCCCTGACCCCTGTGTTGTTTAAGAGTCAAATGTGTGTGTGTGTGTGTGTGTGTGTGTGTGTGTGTATTTATACACACATACAACACATACATATACACACATACATTGATAAAGTATATTGAGGACATAAATGAAAAGGGAGATGTTTGGCACATTTTGGATAGCATTGTTCTTATAGAACAGGAACATTGAATACTTGCGCATTTTTTATCCAATTTGCCCCTCTATGTAACTAAGTGAGTGCTCAGTATATCTTCATTGAATGAATGAATAGGAAAGAAATTGCTTTCAAAGCACTATAGGGAAATAGGATGCTCACTGTAGATAAACCTAGATAAAAGCTGAATACTAGTCACGTTAGGGCACAACATAGTCTTTGATTGTGTGACTGCTTTATAAATAGTATAAGTTTGCATATGAATTATAGATACACAAAAAGAGGCAGGGCAGCTTCTTTCACTGAGCTATATACCTAGTTAATTCAGGGCCTTTCACATAATACATGCTCATTAGATTTGGTTGTATTGATTTAAAAAAAACACGTACATTAAAAGCCAATCTAAGCATATCTAAAAACAAAAGTTTAAAAATAAGTTATGTTAGCTACTTAGTAGTTAAAATGAACTGACTTTGATTAGTATTAAGTGTTAGCCAGTTTTGAAATACCAACTTTCAAAGCCTTATAAACAGTGAAGTAGCACAACTCTGGCACTAATTGGGTCTTCCAGGGAGCCTAATAAGTATGTATGTCTTTTACTTAGCAGTGCCAATTGCCACTTTCTCCTTGGAAGGAGGCTGAAGTGGAGGTGGCTCGGACTTGGCTTCTCATGTCCCTTTCAATGGTGATCACCTATGAGCTGGCTAGACTACTAGAGCCCACCCCCTCAAAAACATCTGTAGGGAAACTCATCATTGCTAAAAAACAGCTGTAAATGTTTCAGCTAATATTCTTAGTGAATGACCACCTAGAGCAGAAAGAACTGAATGCTTTCTGGCTTCTACCAGTACCCACGTAGAATCACTGGCTCTTACCACTTTCTTCCAGGAAGGGGTAACGTAGACGACCCCATGGTTGGAATGGAGGTGGCTCCACCTGGCTTCTCGTGTACCTTTAGTAGTGATTACACATGAGCCTCTAGCAGGTCAGGGGACTCAACTTTCTCTTTGCTCTTTATCTATTTGTCAGATTTCTCTGAGGAAGCAGGCAATAAGTCCCTTGGAGAAATGCTTTTCTCTTGGTTTTCCTCCTACCTCACCAGCCTCTCTTCCTTGGTCTTTTCCTGGCTCTTTCATAGCTCCCTCACCTCTAAATTTTGTAGTATCTCGGGTCTTGCATTACTTTTCTATTGGTGCATAACAAATTACCTAAAACTCAGTGGTTTTTAAACAACAGATATATATTATCTCACAGTTTCTTTGGGTCAGAAGTCTAGTGTAGCTTAACTAGGTCTTCTGTAAGACTGCAGTCAAGGTGTCAGCTGGCGTTGGGGTATCATCTGAATGCTTGACTAGAAAAGGATTTATTTCCAAGCTTAAACAGGTTGTTGGCAGGATTTATTTTCTTAAGGCTATAGGAGTGAGGGCTTCATTTCTTGTTGGCTGGGGGCTGGAGACGTTACAAGATGCCAGCTAGAGGCTGCCCTCAGTTTCAAGAGGCTACCCTCACTTCTTTGCCCAGCAAAGGTTGAGGTTCCCGAATATGGTTGCTTGCTTCACAAAAGTCAGCTAGTGAGGGAAAAAGCTCCAGCACAATTGGCACTGTAATAATGTGATCACACAGTGTCAATCACCTGCATGCTGTCATGTATTCTATTGGTTAGAAGCAAGTTACAGGTCCTGCCCACACTCTAGGGAATTGGAATCATACAAGAGCATGACCACCAGGAGGCAGGGATGATCGAGGCACCTAAGAGTCTGCCCACCCCAGGGCTAGTCTCTGTCATCCGTCTTCTCTGTCTGTACTCACTTCCTCTCGTATCTCACGTCTTTAAATACTGTCAGTGATTGGACAACCCTGTTTTATATTTAAAGCTTGATATCCTTCTCTAAACTCCACACTGATATAGCCACTGCTTTCTTTATATTGTTCCTCTTCTGATAGACATCTCGAAATTCATATATCCAAAGTCAAAATAATTATTTCCCCTAAAAGTAACCTGTTTTTCCCATGGTTTCCCAGTCCCACTAAATGGCAGCTCTGTTCTTTCAGTTGCTCAGATCAAAAACTTTTATGCCATCCTGACTCTTCCTGTTCTCTCATATCCAACATCCAATTTATTAAATCTTTATTTTTAATTTGCCATTTCTTGGTTAGTGTACTTATCTTCAGGTAACACTAGGACCTGATCTAAAATATAGGGCACTTGGTGGCTCTCTGGCAACTGGAGTCCTAATGGGAAGAAGTAACCTCTGTCTCCATTTTATACCAGCTGGCTCCGGGCCTGCTTCTAACAGGATGGACCACATGGAACTCCAACACCACTGCTCTCTGACTTCGCTATTGATGGAAACTCTTGTGGCTTTGCCACATGCCAGATTGGTTCATGTCAGATGTTGCCTCTCACCAAACAAGGCTGCATTTGCCTTAATGAACCTCTCCGTACAAAGATTAAGGAGTAATGCCGATAATGGTAGTCACCTAACTCCTCCTAACATACTCTCTCTGCAGGGTTTTCTCCTCTGGGGCCTGTCCTTTTTTCATCCAATGTTCTTTTTTTCTTTCCTTCTCGCCCACATTTTTTTGTTTGTTTTTAATTAATTAATTAATTTTTTGGCTGCGTTGGGTCTTCATTGCTGTGCACAGGCTTTCTCTAGTTGTGCCGAGCCGGGGCTACTCTTTGTTGTGGTGTGCCGGCTTCTCATTGCAGTGGCTTCTCCTGTTGCGGAGCACGGGCTCTAGATGCACGGGCTTCAGTAGTTGTGGCACACAGGCTCAGTAGTTATGGCTCACGGGCTCTAGAGCGCAGGCTCAGTAGTTGTGGCACATGGGCTTAGTTGCTCCGCTGCATGTGGGATCTTCCTGGACCAGGGCTTGAACCCGTGTCCTCTGTATTGGCAGGCGGGTTCTTAAACACTGTGCCACCAGGGAAGTCCCTCACCCATGTTTTGGAAAACTGTGTTAATATCTGTTTCTGGGTAGGTAGGGCTTCCTATCATCCACATATACTTTGGTCTAAAGTAATAAATGTATCATTTTCTCCAGGTGTATTTTTACTTTATAGAATGAAAAAAATTGTTCCTATCACTAGAATTCGAGACATTAGTATGATGGCAAATTTGATTTATGGCACAAACAGTAGAGGAGTTCATGCTTGTTTCCCTGAACTCACGTGGAAGAGGTAGCTCCCTATTCTCCATACACATAAGGTGAACCTTGATCAGAACTCTCCCTATTTGAGCTTGGGCACAGGTAGATAGTAACTCATGGAGGCAGCTGGCAGATGAAAGGGGGTGATCTCAAATACATGGGTTGAGAAAAATTTACAAACTCCTTCTGTATCACTATAGAAAGACAGGTAACTATGTCCTCTTCCTTTCAAATACTTTGCAATTCTTTCCTTTGTACTTTAAGTTATTTCTTAAAGTTTATTTAATCAGGTGTCACTCGTATAAAAATATTTACTGTTGGTGAAGTAGTCTATGGTGATTTTCTCTGGGTAATATAGCCCATCCTTACGTTTTGCCTTTTTCTGTTTCCTTGAAACCTCACACTAATTTTCTAATTATATTTTTAGGAATCTGAATCTTGAACTTTCTGAGGAGAGCATCTGAGCTTCAGAGTTCCTATCAGGTAATGACAAAATATGGAAAAGACCCATGGTGCTGAGATTAGAATTTCACTGTGAGTGTCAATTTTAGATAATGTTGAGGATCCCTCCTTTTTTATGAAAGAAAGAAAGAAAGTTAAAGTTCTGGTAAGAAATTTTGTAAAAATTAAAATTGACAACAAAACCGTTTTAAAAAGTTGTATGTACTCTTAAGCACTCTATTTATTATTCAGAATTAGCCTAACCACAGAAAGTATAAGAGACATATACCAGTCTAAATAAACAAATGTTTCCAAAATAAGATATTTCCTATCTGTCGAAAAAGTTTTACTTGTTTGACTAACTTGATAGTCTTAATGCAATCAGTTGGATGAAAAATAAAATGTGTATTGCCAGCAAACATTTTAGAGAGATAAGCACTTGTTGCAAGTACTATATACATGCTTAGAAAAATCTTTACTTTGGCCAGCTAAGACCACCACATGTTTTAAAATGTCATCCATCATTTCAGTGTTAAGAGCGCCCCCTGGTGTGATTGTCTAATTATGTTTATGAGAAATTTAGGCACTATTTTTTTTTAATTTTTAAAAATTTTTATTGAATTCTTTTTTTTATTGAAGCATAATTGATTTACAGTATTATATTAGTTTCAGGTATACAGTATAGTGATTCAATATCTTTGCAAATTATACTCCATTTTAAGTTATTACAAGATAATGGCTGTAATTCCCTGTGCTGTACAGTATATCCTTGTTGCTTATCTATATTAGACACTGTTTTTAAAACCTCATTTTGCTATTAGATGGTAATAGACCTTCTTTTTATACTCTGCTGACCTGACCAGTATGGTATGTAACTATCTAGAAATATGAATTTAATTTTTTCCTTGCCGTTATCCATGTTTATATCTGGAATCAGTGGTTAGCTTGAAAGTAGAATTTGGTAATAGTAATCCCTAAACTTCTTCAGTTAAAGTTAAGGACCAATAATATATCCTTTGGTAAATGTGAAATTGTATACTGAGATAAAATTTTATAGGATAATCAAATTCTTTGGTGGTAATAACCTTGTTAAATGGCAAATTTCTGTGAACAGTTTCTTTTTGGTAAACTCATGGGCATTTTAATAATTAAACATGAGAATTCAGACATTGCATTTTGATTTTGAAATATTCATTGTTTGGAAAAATTAATCCAAGTTTTAAGATTTTCTTACAACCCAGCAGCCCCCCTATAACCACGGAACTTGCAAATGTAAACATAATAATTCATCCCTGAATCACAATAGACCTCTCATCCATCCCCTAAAATCACCCCCACTCCTGTAAATTCTCATTCGAACTTGGCAGCAGGGTGTCTATTTTATTACTGTCATTTTTCCTTGCATTTAATATTTAGTCCTTTGGGAATAATTAAACCATCCTTGCAAAGTGAAAATGTGCATAATATTCTAAACTACATTTCTGTAAATTTGATAACTGCAATTATATTTCCCCCTACTGTGTCTTCTCCAAACTTAGATTGTTGTGATCGTTTTAACCATTTCTCATAGGTTCTATGTTCTAAACTTGATCATTTACAGGGCTATCACACTGAGCTGTTTGGAATAGACTGCTTTTACTTTCATTTTCTTCTGTATGGTTCCTCTTTCAATTGAATTCTGAAGCCATAAGCTTAGCACAGTATTTATATTATGTCCTGGCCTGTTAAAAGGAAATTTTCTAAAATATAGAATAAAAAAAAATCAGAACAGCGAACCTATCATAGTAGACCTGTGTTTGAATCTGGTTTGCAAATTTATTAGCATCGTGACCTTGGATAAGTCAGTGAGCCTCTCAGAGCCTTAATCTCTTCTCCTGTAAAAGAGAAATACAAATCAGTACTTTGCAGAATGTTGTTAATTCATCTTTTATGTTAATATGTATTTGAGATTTATTATCTGCCAGATTTAAGGCTGGATGCCTCATGAGCATTTAGTTCTCACAACAGTTCTGTGAAGTAGGTGCTTTTATTTCTATATTATTGATGAGGCTTAGAGAAGCTAAGAAGCCTGTTAAGTGCAAAGGCCAAGATTCCAATCGAGGTCCTTTTGACTTAAAATGAGCTTATAAACACTATGCTTCGTATATGTTTTAATCCTACTTACTCATTTCTGCTAATTTATTGATTTTGTTGTCCTTAAGGTCAGATTATCTCCCAATGCACAAACATACAGGAAACCAATCTTTTGAAAAAGAAGAGCTGGATCTTTTAACATGGATGCTCTTCTTGTCCGAAAACCAGAATTATTTTGAGAATTTATTCTTCTATACAATTTTTTTCAAGCCAGGCAATGCACTAAGAGATCCTTTGTTATTATTTTCGTTGAGCTAATAGCAGTAACAAGGACTATTGGGTTGGTGAACCTTAAGGCACCTTCATGCAGAATATAAAGGCAGGATAATAGAATGCTAATTTTAGGCACTGTTGCATGCTTCCACCTCACCATTTCTGCTGGTTTTCTCTGGAGCTGGGACCACAATCTATTCCTTTTTGCCTTGCTGTTCTTATTTAAGTATCTAATTACTTGGATTGGCTTTGTGAAGACTACATCATTTTCCTTATGGTTTAAGAATTTTTCCTCATATTCTAGATACCAGATTTTATTCATTAATTGCTACAGAGGCTATAAGTTTCTCGTTTCGCTAATAAGTTGTTTTGAAGGCTACTAAGTAACTCACCATGGAAACATGGTGTGAACAGGCTTGTCCTTTGCTTAATAAAATCTAGTGTTTCATAATATTCCTTTGGTCCTTGAGATTTGCTCTAGGAAGTAGGCTGTTCAACCATGATTCAAGAGCACATTGTTGGGTTTCTCAATGGCTGAGTGACTGTTTTCTTGTTGAAGTTGCCTCATGTGCTTGGGTCAGATGTATAGGCATTAATGTGAGCAGCTGTGTATATTATTATGTCTTACTGAGGTTGCACATTACGCCAAACACCACTGCCACTAGGAAAATCAACTCAATCATCATCATTGAATCCATGAATGAGTGAAGAAATGGGAGTTGTTTTAGTTTTCTACCCTCATTTCTGCCCCACTCCTACACTTATTCCCCTGACTGCCTACCACACACACGTGCACACACAGCATTTGGTGAGTTTGTTCTTGGACTTGTTTAATGTTTGTGGAATCCAGTCTTTTTTTCCAAATCCTCTGATATTGTTTTGGGTTAAGCCCTCATATTTTTCATTTGAACAATTGGAATACTCCTTTAACTGAATTCTCTCTCTTCAGTGTTACATGCCTCCAGTAAACTGTCCCTAGTAACACCAGAATAATTTTCCTAAAACATAGAACTCATAACAGCTTAAAATTATTCATTGTCTCATTGTTCAGAAAGAGCCTTTGGTTCTTGCTTACTCTCTTCTAATTTGTCTCCCTACCATTGTCTTTACCCTCTGAATTCTGTGCTTTGCTCCACTGAAAAATTACAAATCCCAGAATGCTTTTCACTTCCTTTGCCTTCCTGTGCCTTTATGCACTAATGCACATGCCTTTATGCCAGTAACACCCTTCTGCACTTCATTTGGCGGGCTCCACTTTCTCCTCTAAGACAATCCTTCCCTGACAAAATTCTCACCCCACAAGCACATACTCAGTCTAAGTGCTTCTTCAGGGGAATTGCAAGATCCTGTGCTCACTTCTGTTGTTACAAGGTTTAGATTAGGTGGGCAGCTTGAAGGCAAGTATTATGCTATATTATTCAATGTACCACAGAGCCAGATATTTAGAAAATGCTCAGGACAACTTTATTTATGAAGCCCATGAAGAGGCTTAATGAAGAATAGAAAGATACTGTGTTAGGATTCCCACGAAGATCTCATGCCTCAGTCAGGCTTCCAAGCTTGTAGATCAAAATGTCTGACTTCTGTCAGCCATTACTGGGCAAGATGGTGAAGCAGCCATCAGTTGACATTATATGCTCTCTTTCATTTACATTGAATCTTTTACATTTTCACTTAAATTGACTTTTTCCCAGCACTCATATACGCCTCAGTACCCCTCTGTGACAGTGATTTTTTGTGGCTTAATATTCATTCTCTTCTTCTTTTTACTTGTGGTGTCAAGAGAAAAAAAAAGACCACAAGCCCCCCATTATCTCTTTCTCCTTTTTGCTATGGGAGACAATTTGCCATAATTCTGTCCAATGAAATATAAACAGGAATCTGATGGAATTTCTGGGAAGTCTCTGTGTTCTTGCTGTTGATGGTATCTTGTCTTCCTTCTGGCCCTTTCTTTCTTCCTTGCTCCTGGAAGGTACACACGATGACTGGAACTGGAGCAGCCACCTTGCTGCCTTGAAAGGTTAGGAATATTACTGAGATTTTAGCCATGACATACCTGAACTTTCAAATCAATAACAGTAATTTCCTTCCCTTGGAATTCTCATTATATGAGCAAAATTTACCGTTTTGTGTTTAAGCCATTGTTATTTGAGTTTTCTGTTGCATCAACTGACTCACTTCCCAAACTGATACTTCTTACATTTTAAATGAATGCATTAGAAGTTAGTGGTATAAGTTTTCCACCTCTCCACCTATGTTTTATATCTGTTAACTCAACAACCATGTATTTAGACCTACTGTCACCATGTATGTACTACCCTAGACACTAAGATATAATGACTGGAACACCATGCCTATGTAAATGGCTTACAGTCTCATGGGTGCATAGAAACAAAATTAATTATGATATTGTGTATTAATAATGATTAACTATGACAATATGAGATAGAATATATAATACAGCAAATGCCACAGCAGTATATGTAGAAAAGCCTGAAGGTAAACAGAAGAGAGTGTTTACAATTTGATCAAGCTCTCCTAAAAATAAAATCAAAATTTTTTAAATCAGAGAAATGAATCTCTCATCTGGGATTTCAGGCACCCTGAACAGGACTTAATCCTTGTGCCTTTTTAGTGACAGCGTAGGTGGTTACTTACCTTTATGTGTCAGCCTTCTGCCTCTTACTAATAATTAAAATGAGCACTGTCTAGGAGACCAGAGATAAAATCCACACTTTGAATTGCTGACAGGCTGTCTTTGGAAAGCCAAACTGGTGAAAAGCAATTTGTGGAGAAGGAGGGACAAGAAATGACACAGGAAGTTGCCAAGGATTCAACTGACACACAGAGTAGTAAGCCAAGAGCTGTGACAAGGATGGCAGTAAACAAGAAACCGAAGCTCTGTTGTTGAAAGGCAAGAGTTAGGTAGTGGAGAGAGACATCAAAGCATTAGGCAGCCAACATCCTGGAACAAACTCACAATGAGGGAGAGCTAGGGAACAAGCCTCCTCAGGAGAGCACAAAAATAGGCTCCAGGACTCCAGGACTCTCGCTGAAGTCTGTGAGGAAGGCCAGAAGCAGATCATAATAAGGACACTATTTATAAAATCACAGCAACTCAAAGGAGTTAAAATGAGAAAATGGTCTCAAAGTAAAGCATAAAAATTTTAATCAGTCAATGTTTTGAAAAGACACGAAACACTCAAAGAAGCTGATTCAAAAAGAGAGTCCAGGGACATTGGCATTGATTTCAGTGCTTGATCTTAAGGTGATTATTTTTGGTACAGATTTTGAAATGAAAAAAAGCTCAGGAAAGGCAAAATCAATGTGGAATAAAATTTCTGGGATTGGGCCAAATGCCATTCAGAATTCTCAGGTCTTGGGATAAGCTACAGAACTGAGCACATTACCATTTATTCTAACTGTGACACAGGGTTTTCCCAGAAGATGAATGAGAGGAAAGCTGCCAGTGATCCAGGTTTGAATAATAAGGACTGACCATCTCCAGTCTACCACACACTTGAGAGAAGCTATGAATACCAATAAGGCATCAAGACATGTTGTGTGATCACAGAATACTCCATACTTTTACTCTACTCAGGATTAATGGACCAAGTTATGCTTGGTCCGTTAATGCATGACCACCAGGGTCTGATAGAAAATTATAGATACTCTCCTAGGGCATAAGTCCAATCTTCCGAAAAAAAACAGGGAACAACTAACATAGGTAACAGGTATTTTGGCTTCTGTGACCATATTCCATCTGTACTCTTCATCTAATGAGGGATGCTAATTACCTGTTCTAATGAAATTTGATCAAGAGTGGTTTTCTGAGATATATATATATCATATATATGAGATATGTTTGCATTTTATGTATTTTTATATCTGAACTATATTGAATCACTTATAATATTACAAATTATCTAAATTATTTCTAATGTAAGACATACAGGTAGTTCATTCATGATGTTTTTTTTTTTACTTTTAAAGTGCTGCCTCTGAGGAAGCATGATTATTTTGCATGATGTCAAATGTCATAGAATAGGGATTTGACCTAAATAACTTTTAACTTTCCTTCATCATTTGATGCTGATCTAGAATATGCAAATTCACCTAAATTTTCCTAGAAGCTATTTTGCTTGCTTTGCCTCATCTGTGAAGCAGTAATGTGCTTTCAAAGAGTATACTGTTTTCTAGATTTACATTCTATGCATCCAGAATTCAGTAAATACCCATGTTCACTTTATCCATGTCTTCTTTGTTTACAGTAATTTCAGTTATTTCAACCTCAGTCTTTCGGAATGAGGAGTTCTGACCTTTGGTATCTTTTTCACTTATAAATCTGTTCTATGGTTTATTATTATTATTGTCCTTCTCCAAACCTTACCTTGCTCTTTGGTATTTCTGAAATGTGGCAGCAAACAGCATGAGGCTGCATAGGAACACATAAAACAGAATGTTATAAAAAACTCTTTGTGGATATTTAATCATCATTACTTTTCTGAGAGCACTGTCTCATCCTGTTGATGAAACCTATTCCCAAAATTACATATTCCTGATTTTTATAAACAAGTGTGTGATTATAGTAAGCCATTAATATTTGAAGAATATGACTTGAAGATTGCATTAGATTTCCAAAAGGGATCAAGGATATATAATAATCAGGAATTACTTACGAATTTGCAAAGGAGTTTGATTTAAAGAGGTGTTTTTTTAGCTTCCCAGTATCCTCTTTAGATTATTTGTATAGGAAGAGATATTTTTATGCCAGGAGTTTTCATCTATAGAAAACCCAAGTTAATGTTTTCATTAATTTGTGCCTATATTTTTATGTTTGGGTTGGATCTCATTTTTATGGTGTGCAGGCTCCCACAGGTGAGTCTGATGCACACCAATATATGAGAACATTCTAAAATATTCAATAAAATTATGAAGAGAGACAGTTTTTATAATGAGAAGATACTTAGAAATATGTTTAAGGTTCTGTGTTGACTTCAAATTAAATATAATTGCAAAGTATATGTTGCGGACTGAATATTTGTGTTCCCCCAAAATTCATTTGTTGAAACCTTAACTTCTAGTGTGATAGTGTTAAAGGTGGGGCCTTTGGGAGCTTATTAAGTTTAGATGAAGTCATGAGAGTGGAGCCCCCATAGTGGGATTAGTATTAGAGGTATAAGGATTATCAGTATAATTATTATAAGAAGAGGAAGAGACTAGAGCTCTATGTGAGGACACAGCGAGCTAGGACACACTGCAAGCCAGGAAGAAAGCTCTCACCAGGAACCAGATTTGCCAGCACTTTGATCTTGGACTTTACAGCCTCCAGAACTGTGAGAAATTCTGTTGTTTAAGCAACTAAGTCTATGGTTTTTTGTTACAGTGGCCTGAACAGATTAATACGGTATGCATTGGAAGCCAGGAACAGTTTGAAAAATTTCAAATCTTTTTCTTCCTTTTTCAAAAAAAATATATATTTATTTATATATTTGGTTGCACTGGGTCTTAGTTGTGGCTGGCGGGCTCCTTAGTTGTGGCTCGCCAGCTCCTTAGTTGCGGCACGTGGGCTCTTTAGTTGTGGCAGGTGGGCTCCTTAGTTGTGGCATGTGAACTCTTAGTTGCGGCATGCATGTGGGATCTGGTTCCCTGACCAGGGATCAAACCTGGGCCCCCTGCATTGGGAGTGCAGAGTCTTAGCCACTGTGCCACAAGGGAAGTCCCTCAAATCTTTTTCTAATTAACTAAAGTTGGCTACTAAACTCACAGCTGCCTTCAAGTGTAATAAAGAATGGCAGCCAAATGACCAATAGTGGGCATTACTGAAAAGATGGTCTATCAGGAAATAGAATGTTCGGAAAATGTAGTGCAGATATTTTCTATAACTAAATTGAAATGTGGAAAAACTTGGTTAAACAGAATGCCTAGAGAACAGTGTTCTAATTTCATTGGATCTTTGATAAAATTTGAGCTGAATGTCCTTTGTGACTCAGTTGTTATTGACAACTTTCTTTATCATCAGTAAAATGCTATCCTATCTTCTCTCCCTTAATGTAATCAGAACTGAATCTTTTTTTTTTTGCATTTGGAAACTTTACCCTGAAGCATATTTCTCATTCTGTAGTACGATGGAGGGATAAAGATGAAGAATGCATAGGCTTCGTTTGTAATGGGACTCTCTAATATTAGTTTTGTGTGATTTGCCACCTTATGTTACTAATGGAATATAGAGAATTCTAGATAAAGTTTCAAGTTAATGGTTTTATTGAAAAAAAACTGTTTCAAATCTTAACTCTTAAAAGTATTTTTCAATAGTTGAATTTATAATGAAGAGATTGACACTTTCATCATAATAGCCATTAACCTAAAGAATTTTGTAAGAGAGGACTTAGGAGATTGATATAATCTAAAATAAACTACTTAAAACACACTATTTAAAGCACAACTGATTCTGCACACTACTTTTTGAAATTAATGTAGGTCTAAACAGAGCTCTATCTATAGTTTATGTCATACCACTACGCAGTATGAAGTACTTATTCTGTGCTGGGCATTGAGTTAAATGTGTACATACACATGCATACACATATAAAATCTCATTGCTATATAATATATATAGTCTAATTTCTGTAACAACCTAGTAAAATTAATATATTTGTGAAATTAACATGAGTTTGTGTGTTTGTGGGTATGTGGGTGTGAGTGTTCAGAGCAATAGCAAACAAAATTGTTCTATTTTATTATCAAGTAGAACATATTTATTATTGTTGTTGTTAAGCTTGTTCTAAAATTTGAGGAAATAAAATTAAAACTTAATTGAACTCTCAGAAATAAGGGCTAAAATAAAAATATGGAAGATATAAAAGAAGCAACACTAAAATTATTAAAATAGTGTCCTCACGGGAGTAAGAATCAGGAACAGGGCAGGAACAGCAGGAGGCTTGTGTTTTATCTCATCAACCTGTTAAAAACCACTTGATTTTTTAAAGAATATGCTGTTATAAATATGAGGTTTAAAATGTAAAAAAGTAATAAAATCATTTTATGAGTTAAAAAAAAGAAATGAAGTGCTTAAAATACATACTGTCGGAACCATTCTAGGGTGCTTTAGAATCAGGTAGAAAAGAAGCGAGTTCATCAATTAGGTAAGTATAAATTAATTAACTTTAAAATAGCAGTCAGTAGTTATAAGCCAACTTCTATACACTCATTTTAAAACATTTTTTTAAATTGTGGTGACATATATATATAACATAAAATTTTCCATTTTTAAGTGTACAATTTTGTGGCTTTAATTACATTCACAATATTGTACAACCATCACCACTGTCTATTTCCAAAATTTTTTCATTGCTCCAAAGAGAAACTCAGTACCCATTAAGCAATAACTTCTCATTCTGCCCAGACCCTGGTAATCTCTAATCTACTTTGCATTGTTAGGAATTTGCCTATTCTAGGTATTTCATGTATATGTCTTATGGTCTAAGACATAAATGGACTTACATTACCTAATGCACTTAAAGGCTGGGTTAGTAGTTGAGTTTTCCTTAAGAAGCTATATCCTATTCAGTGAGTTTTTTTTTTTTTTCCTGGTAAAAGCCATTTCTTTCACTTCTTCTAAATCAATAAGAGGACTAGGCATGCTTACTGTCTCAAATGCAGCTAACGGACCATTCTTTCATTGCCTTTCTCCAGTGGTCTGCCCTCTGAGTGTAAGTGAGAATTTACGTGTGTATGTATGTGTGAGTGTGTGTGTTTGTGTGTGTGTGTGTGTGTGAGAGAGAGAGATGTATTGGTGTATCTCAAAACAATTATTTCATTTGTTCTGATTCTGAAAACAATCCATTTTCATTACAGTAAACTGGAAGAACATTTGGTTGCTAACTTTGATATTATAAACAATGTAGCAATAAACAGCATGGTGCATCATTTCTGATGAATTCTACTTTAACAATATGCCTTCCATTACCCAGAGAAGCAGTGGAAGCCCTTTGTTAAAGACGTAGAAACTGTTAAGCCAAAGTTGCTGAATATCTGTGAAACAGACTCCCTACCCTCTCCTACACCCTTACTAGACTAGGCGAGCAAGAAATAAATATTTATTGTGTGAAGCCATTAAATGTCAAGGTTTTTCTATTACAGCAGCTTCCATTACCTTAACTAATACAATCACCCTTTGAACATTTCCTGTTAAAGTTGCCTTAGGCACTTAAAACTCATTAAGTCCAGAGTACATTTTCTTATCTTCTGCTAAACCCAATGCCCAGAAAGGAAAATGTCCTGTATTTCCTCACAACTCTACTACTGCTCTGGCCATCAGATGTGTGTGTGTGTTTTTTTCCCCACAGTAACCAGTTCTCCAACATGTCAGATGTTGATGCAATTCAGTTAAATTCTGACACTAACCAAAGTTAGTAAAAATTCCACAGATTAAGGGCTCAGTTCCACAAGACTTCTGCTCACTTCAGAAGTCAAGTGCAAGTCGTAGGTCCCCAGGCTACCCGCAACTTGACTACAAATTAGAGGTTCCCATGATACCCTCCTCATGTTCGATAATGTACTGGAGTGGCTGATAGAACCCAAAAAAACAGTTTAGTTACTCTTCCTAATTTATTATAAAGGATATTTTAAAGAATACAAATGAACAGCCAGATGAAGAGATACATAAGTTGAGCCTAGAAGAGTCCCACGTGCAAGAGCTTCTGTCTCTGTGGAGTTGGGTGTGCCATCCTCCTGGCATGTGTATGTATTCACCAACCTAGAAGCTCTGTGAACCCTGTACTTTTGGGATTTATATGGAGGCTTTATCATGTGGGCATGATCAATTATTAACTCAATTTCCAACCCCTCTGCCTTCTCTAGCGAATGGGGGTGGGATGGGGTTGAAAGTTCCTAGCTTCTAATCATGACTTGCTTTCTCATGACCAGCCCCCATCCAGGTGCCCATCAGGAGTCACCTCATTAGAACAAAAGGTGTTTCCATCACTCAGGAAATTATAAGTGTTTTGGGAGCTCTGTGTTAGAAACTGGGGTAAAAGACTAAATAGTAGCAGGAACCAGGGGCAAATATATATATATATGTGTGTGTATATATATATATATATATATACACACACACAAATATTTATATTTACTATTATTTCACACCTGGTCTTCCACCTTTTTTTCTTCCTAGTAATGAACTAAGTGTACTACCAGTCACTTACACTAGGAAAAAAAGTCATTTTAACTTACTTCTTATCTCCCTTACCCAATGGCTTTCCATTTCCTAGAAAAAAATTTCTATGTACATTGTTCCTCTTGTCTCTATTTGCATAGCATCTTCCCTAATTCAAGCTCTCTTTATCTCTTGGTAGGACAATTGTCATAACTTTCTAACCCATATTTCATTTCTTCTACAAGCTCTTCCTGTGGAACTGATTAATATCCCTAACTTGTTTCTGATATACCAGGACCTTTTACCCAAATTGTATGTACTAAAGTTCAAATTCTTTATCTGTGATCTGCCTTTTGACTTAATTTTGCTGTCTTATTTCATATGGCTCCCCATATGGTACAGTATATTGTGTGAACTGAAATACTTGCAGTTCCATTACATACTCTTTATTTTCTTACCTCCCTTTGTTCTCTTTACTTGGAATATCTTGCTCCTCCATCTCAGAATATGTGAATTCTCCATTACATCAAGGTCCAACTTAAATGATATTTCTTCCACAAACTTCTCTGATCCTCTTCTTTAATAATTTCTTCATTCCTTAAAGGAAGGGGTATCATTTATGACACATTGCTTTTCTTATAGTTATTCTTGTATGTCTTATCTCTTCCACTAGAGAAAGAACTTCATGATGACATACTTTAATAAAACTATTATTAATAGAATTTTACCTGAAAAAAATTGCACATGGAAATAAAGATATCAAATATCTTTGTAATAGAGTAAAAGTGAGTACAAGCTGAGGTAGAAAATAGGTCTCCAGTGGACTTGTAGATTATTCTTAGACAACATAAGATACACTTACTCCCAGTCACCAAATAATTGTTGTGAAATGAGGGATACTGTTACTTCATAAGGTTCATCTAAACTAAATCATGATTCTTGGCGTATTTTTCAATGTAAAATGAGATGAGTCTTGGCAGTATGTCACATACCATGATAAATAAATATATTCTCTTTAGAGAGGAATAGGTGATGAAATGATCCTTTGATGTTCCCCAAAGAATGCTGTATCCATTTTGATATGTAGAAAGACAGTAATCCAAAGCACATGCTTAGAATACTACTGTTGTCTTCATAGTTTAGGCTATCACTTGAGAAAGGAGTATTCTGTTTAATAGGTTTTCTACTCAACACTATTTTTTCTTGTGATTTATTAATTCTACTGTGCATCTAAATTTATTCTTTTGATTGTTACCTTGACTTTCATCTCATGCATATACCACATTTTATTCATCTTATCTCCTATGATTGACACTTAGTATTACCAGAAGAGGATTTTGTAGGTCACATGTACATGTAATTTTACTAAGTACTTCCTGATTGCTTTCCTGAAACAATTTACAGGCCTAACAGCAAAACCTGGCAGCTTAATTTCACCCTTATACTTTCTAACATTTCTACTATCCAACTTCCTGATTTTTGTCACTTTGAAAACTGGTATTTTGAAATTTGTATTACCTTAGTAGTGAAGATGAGCCTCTTTTTCATATATGCAGCCTTAGTTCATTCCTTCTTTTGGGTTTCTTGTCTTTCCCTGGTTAATTTTTAGCAGTTCCTTGTATATTCTCAATTAATAGTTTACAAGCATCTCTCCTAGTCTCTAATATCTTTTTTCTTTAATTAAAAAATTTTTTTACATCTTTTTTGGACTATAATTGCTTTACACTTTTGTGTTAGTTTCTGCTGTATAACAAAGTGCATCAGCCATATGTATACATATATCTCCACATCTCCTCCCTCTTGCGTCTCCCTCCCACCCTCCCTATCCCACCCCCCTAGGTGGTCACAAAGCACCGAGCTGATCTCCCTGTGCTATGCGGCTGCTTCCCACTAGCTATCTATTTTACATTTGGTAGTATATATAACTTTTCTTATAGTATTCTTCATTGCACAGAAATCCTTCATGTTTTGTCAAATCAGTAGTTTTTGCTTTATGTATTTCTTAATCAAATTTAATAAGGTATAATTTATATACAGTAAAATGTACCCATGCTGAGAGTACAGTATGAAGAATTTTGATAAGTATATGCATCTGTGTGCTCAGCATCACAATGAAGATATAGAAAATTCCCATCACACCAAAAACTTCCCTTAAGACCCTTTGCAGTCAATTCCTGCCTTTCATCCCCAGCCCTAGACAACTAATGATCTGTTTTCTGTCACTAAAGATTAGTTTTGTTTCTTCTAGAATGTCATATAAATGGGATCATGCAGTGTGAACACTCTTTTTCACTTCTATTTATACTCAACATAATGTTTTTAAAGAATTAAAAGAAAATTTATATATATACATACATATATACGCATGTATACATGTATATGTGTATATGCATACACAGAGATAGATGTATACATAACTATACGTATATGTACAGTTTACTTTTCTTCCTATATATCCAAGTTGCTATTTGGTCTCATTTCTCTTCAATCCTCCAGACTTCCTTTAGTATTTATTTTAGTAAAGATCTGCTGCCAACTCATTTTTAAAAAAGTGTATTTCAACTTCATTTTGGAAGAGTAGTTTCACTGGATATAGATTAGGTCTTAGCTGAATTGTTTTTCCTTTTGTACTTTGGACATGCCATTCTGTTGTCTTCTGGCATCCACTGTTTGTGATATAAAGCCCATCATTGATTGCATCACTGTCAACATCTATGTAATGTATCAATTTTCCCCCTGCTTCCAGGGTTTCTCTTTATCTGTAGCTTTCAGAAGTTGACTGTGAAGTACCTGAGTGTGATTTTCTTTGTGTTTATCCCACTGGGAGTTTGTTAAACTTCCTGGATATGTAAGTTAATATTACTTTTTTCTTTTTTTCCTTTATACTAAGTTTGTGAAGATTATTATAGCCCGTATTTCTTGAAATATTTTTCTTTCACTTTTTGTCTCTACTCTCCTGGTACTCCAAGTGAAATGTACATTGAATCATTTGATGTTACCCCAGAGTCTCTGAGCCTTTGTTTATTTTCTACATTTTTTTTGTCTCTGTTGTTCAAATTTTATTCATTCCATTGATCTATTTTCAAATTCACTGATTCTTTCTTCTTCAACTGGTGTTGACCCCATTTAGTAAATTTCAGTTGTACTTTTCAGACACAGAATTTCCATTTCATTCTTTTTTATAGTTTCTATTTCTCTGCTAAGATTCTATATCTGTTCATAGATTGAAGTATATTTTCCTTTAAGTTTTGAATGTCTCCCTTTAATTCTTTGAACATATTTATAATAACTTCCTTGAATTATTTGCCTGGTATGTCTAGCATCTGTGGCCATTCAGAGTCAGATTCTATTAAATGATTATTTCATGAATAGGGGTCACAGTTTCTTGCGTTTATTCTTGTTTTGTTGCTTGCCTAATAGTTTTTGGTGGAAAAGTAGACATCGTAAGTAATATACTTTAATAATTTAGAAACTCCTTCTTTCTTTCAGTGATGATGATGATGATTTTGTTCTTCCAAAAAAAAAGAGGAAAAGGTCCTTATAAATTAACTTGTTCGGAATCAAATTTTGAAATCTATTTCTCCTGCAATGTTCAGCAGCTGATACTTTTTTTCAGCTTCCAGTTGCTGTTACTGCCTCTTTGTCCTCCTCCTCTTCTCTCCTGTTCTTCTTCCTTCTTCTCTCTTTATCTTTCTTCGTTTTTCTTTTTCCTCTTTTGTCAAGCCTCCCAGCTCTTACCTGAGCCTGCTATTTAGTAATTAATCAAGAATTTTATGTGCAGAGTTTATATTCAGATTCTGAGGCTCATCCAGTCTATTAGCTTTTTCTTCAGTTATTGACATAATTTTTTCTACTTTATTATCTTATAATTGTGCACTACATTGGTTGGTTTTCAAATGCAAAAGCCCTGATTCTGACCTACTTACATATGATTTATTTTCCTTTTTATATATTTCTAGATTTGACTGTAATATATTGTTAAAGTTTTAATGTTGATTTTTATGTAGCTTTTTTTCTCTAATAATGTTGGTCTAGTTTTGATTTCAGGGTAATTCTGGACTCAAAGAATGAGGTGTGATGTATTTCTTCCTCTCATTGTAAAATTGTTCTGGCAGGGTTGATATTGTTTCTTTTTTATAAGTTCAGTAAAATTATCAGTAAAGCAGTTTGTCCTACAGTAGTCTTTGTGGGGAGTTGTTAAGTTACAAGTGCAATTTCCCTAGTATATATAGGGCTACTTAGTTTTTCTATAATTTTTAAGTTAACTGTATTGTAGTCATGAAATGTAATCTTTGTGATATGAGCACTTTAAATTTACTGTGACTAGTTTTATGGTCCAATGTATCATTTATTTTTAAATGATTGGGTGGAGAGTTCCATAAATGTCAATTAGATCAGGTTGATTAATAGAGTCATTCAAATCTTTTATTTCCTTAGTAATAGTCTATTTATTTAGTCTAATGCTTATGGGGTCATATGGTAAATATATGTTTAACTTTATGAGAACCTGCCAAACCATTTTCCAAACTGGCTATATCATTTTGAATTCCCACCCTCAATGAATGAGAGTTCTTATTGCTTCACATCTTCAGCAGATTTTGATCGGTCAGGATTTGTTCATTTGTTTTAATTTTAGCCGTTTTAATAGGTATATAGTAATACCTCATTGTAGTTTAAATTTCTTTTCCTAATGCCTAAGGTTGTTGAGACTCTTTTTCTATGCTTATTTACCACCTGTATATATACTTTGATGAAATGTCTGTTTATATCTTTTACATCTTTTTAAAATAATGATTTGTTATCGTGGAGTTTTCCCCTTATTATTGAGGGCTTTTTTTTTTAACATCTTTATTGGAGTATAATTGCTTTACAATGGTGTGTTAGTTTCTGCTTTGTAACAAAGTGAATCAGCCATACATATATCCCCATATCTCTATTATTGAATTTTAAAAGGTCTTAATATATTATACATACAAATGTTTAATCCACTATGTGATTTGCAAATATTTTCTTTCAGTCTGTAGCTTGTCTTTTCATTAACAGTATCCTTTGCAAAAGTTAAGTTTTAAATTTTGATGAGGTCCTAATTAGCAAGTTTTATTTTTCCTTTTATGTATGTTACTTCTGGTGTCATAAAAATACTTATTACCAAACCCAAAATCTTACAGATAGCATTTTATTTTTCATGTTTTTTTCGAGAAATTTTAGTCTGACAGTTTCCATTTACATCTATGATCTATTACGAGTTAATTTTTGAATAAGATATTAGTTGTAGGTGGAGATTCATTTTTTAAAAATAAGGATGTCCAGCAGTTCCAGCAATAATTGTTGAAAAGACTATCCCTTTTTATTAATTTGCCTTTGCAAAAATCTATTGATTGTATTCATCTTGGTCTATTTCTAGACTTTCTATTCTACTCCACTAACATATGTCTGTTCTTTCACCAATACCACACTGTCATAATTGCTTTAGCTTTATAGTAAGTCTTGAAATGGGGAGTGTGAATCTTCTAACCTTGTTCTTTTTCAGGATTGTTTGGTTAGTGTAGTTCCTTTGTCTTTCCACGTGAATTTTAGAATCAGCTTGGCAAAATCTACCAAAATGTTTGCTGTGTTTTTGATTACGATTGCATTCAATTTGTAGATTAATTTTGTTAGAAGTTATATCTATTGTCTTATATCTGTTGAGTCTATCAAGCCACTTGCATGGTATATTTCTCCATTTATTTAAATCTTCTTTAATATATTTTATTAGTGTTTTGTAGTCCTCAATATAGAAATGTGATGGCTAATTTTATGTAAACTTGGCTGTGCCGTGGTATACAGGTACATAATCAACACCAGTCTGTATTTCACTGTGAAGGTATTTTTTAGATGATATTAACATTTAAATCATTAGACTTTGACTAAAGCAGATTGCCTTCCATACACACACACACACACACACACACACACACACACACACACACACACACACACACAACTGATCTGTTACTCTGGAGAACTGGACTAATGCATAGAACTTATATGTATTTGGTTAATTTATATGTAAATTTTTTTTTTTTTGCGGTACGCAGGCCTCTTACTGTTGTGGCCTCTCCCGTTGCGGAGCACAGGCTCCGGACGCGCAGGCTCAGCGGCCGTGGCTCACGGGCTCAGCCGCTCCGCGGCATGTGGGATCTTCCCGGACCGGGGCACGAACCCGTGTCCCCTGAGTCGGCAGGTGGACTCTCAACCACTGCGCCACCAGGGAAGCCCTTTAAATATTTTTGATGCTATTTCAAATGGGATTTTCTTTTTAAAATTTCAGTTGTTGATTGATGCCATAAAGATATTAGATTCACTTTTGTTTATTGGCATTTACCCTGCAACCTTGCTAAACTCACCTAATAGTACTAGGATTTTTTTTTTTTTTAGATTCTTTGAGGTTTTCTCCATAGGTATCTGTGTCATCTATAAAGCGAGGCAATTTTATTTCTCCTTTTCAATCTGTATGCCTTTTATCTCTTTTTCCTGTCTTATTGCACTTGCTAGGGCTTCCAATAAAACAAGGAATAAGATTGGTAAGGGAAGATATTTGTCTTTTTTCTGACTTTAGGGAGAAAAAATTCAGTCTCTCATTATTTTGTATTATGTTAACTGCCAGTTTTTCATATATTTTTCATTAAATTAAGGAAGTCTCCTTCTATTTCTGGTTTGCTAAAAGTTTTGTTTGTTCACTTTTATCAAGGATGGATATTGAATTTGGTTGATTGCTTTTTGGTATCTACTGAGATGATCATATATTTTTACTTAAGATGGTAAACTGCAGTGATTCACATTTGAGAATTGAATCAGCCTTGAATTCATAGAATGAACACAATATATATATTGCTTGATTTGATTTACTAATTTTGTTGATCATATTTGCATCTATGTTTATGAGGAATATTGGAGTATGATTTCATTTTCTTGAAATATCTTGTTTTGGATAATGCTGGCCTTATAGATTGAATTAGAAAGTGTTTCCTTTTATTTTCTGGAAAAGATTGTGTAGAATTGCTACTATTTCATCCTTAAATGTTTGGTAGAGTGTACAAGTGGAACTTCCTGGGTGTAAAGTTTTCTTTTAGGAAGATTTTTTTCCCTATAAATTTCTTTTTTTAAAAATAGATATAGTATTAATCAGGTTATCTGTTTTCTAGAATTTCCTTCTTGTCTTTTGGATGCCTGTGTTATCAGTCGTGATGCCCCTTCTTTCATCCCTGATATTGGTAGTTTGTGTCTTCTGTCTTTTCTTATTTGTCAGTCTTGCTCTAGATTTGTTGATTTTACTAATTTTCCAAAGAACCTGTGTTTGGTTCTTTGATTTTTATCTATTGTTTTCTGCTTTAATTTCATTGATTTCTACTCTGATCTTTATACATTCCTTATCTTCTGCTGGTTTTTGCATTTAATTTGCTCCTCTTTCTTTAGTGTTTTAAACTGAAAGCTTAGGTTGTTGATTTTACATATTTTTAATATAAGCATTTAATTCTATGTATTTCCCTTTAATCACAGCACTTGCTGCATACACATATTTCTATATGTTGTATTTTAATTATGTTTTAGCTTGTCATTTAAAAAACTTCCCTTGACAATTCCTTCTTGGTTCATGTGTTGTTTAGAAATGTGTTGTTTAATTTCCAAATATTTGGGGATTTTCCAGATATCTTTCTGTTATTTAGTTTAAGTTTAATTCCCTTATGGTCTAAAAATGTCATTTGCTTTATTTCTATTCTTTTAAATTTGTTAAAGTTTAATATATGGCCCAGGATATGGTATATTTCTTTGAAAGTTTCATGTACACTTGAGAAAAATATATATTCTGCTATTGTTGGGTGGATTGATTTATGAATGTCAATTAGGGCAAGGTGGTTCATAGTGCTATTTAAGTTGTTTACATACTTAATGATTACTTGCTTAATTTTTCTATCAGTTACTGAGAGAAGAATGCTGAAGTTTTCAACTATTATTGTGGATTTGTAATTTTTTCCTTTCAGATCTATCAGTCTTTGACTCATATATTTTGAAGTTCTTTTTTTTCCTCTCCCATTTGAAAACCATTTTTAAAATTGAAGTATAGCTAATTTACAATGTTATGTTAGTTTCAAGTATAGAGCAAAGTGATTCAGTTATATGTATATATAATATATATAATATATATTGTTTTCCAAATTCTTTTCCATTGTAGGTTATTATAAGATATTGAATATAGTTTTGTTTGTGATTTCCTTTTTCTGTGCAAAAGCTTTTAGGTTTAATTAGGTCCCGTTAGTTTCTTTTTGGTTTTATTTTCATTACTTAGAAGGTGGATCCAAAACGATATTGCTGCAATTTATGTCAAAGAGTGTTCTGCCTCTGTTTTCCTCTAGGAGTTTTTTAGTGTCTGGTCTTACATTCAGGTCTTTAATCCATTATGAGTTTATTTTTGTATATGGTATTAGAGAATGTTCTAATTTCATTCTTTTACAAGTAGCTCTCCAGTTTTCCCAGCACTACTTATTGAAGAGACTGTCTTTTCTCCGTTGTATATTCTTGCCTCCTTTGTTGTAGGTTAACCTACCTAAGGAGGCAAAATACCTGTACTATGAAAACTATAAGATGCTGATGAAAGAAATTGAAGATGACACAAACAGATGGAAAGATATACCATGTTCTTAGATTGGAAGAATCAATATTGTTAAAATGACTATACTACCCAAGGCAATCTATAGATTCAGTGCAATCCCTATCAAATTACTAAAGGCATTTTTTCACAGAACTAGAACAAAAAATTTTTAAATTTGTATGGAAACACAAAAGACCCCGAATAGTCAGAACAATCTTGAGAAAAAAGAATGGATCTGGAGGAATCAGACTCCCTGACTTCAGACTATACTAGAAAGTTACAGTAATCAAAACAGTATGGTACTGGCACAAAAACAGACATATATATCAATGGAACAGGATAAAAAGCCCAGAAATAAACCCACTCACTTATGGTCAATTAATCTATTTTGAAGTTCTTTTGTTAGGTTCATGCACATTTAAAATTCTTTTACCTTCTCATAGAATTGACTGCATTATAATTATGTATTGTCCCTCTTTATACCAGATAACCTTTCTTGTTCTAAGACTACTTTGTATAAAACTAATAAGACTACAACAGCTTTCTTTTAATTTCTGTTTTCATGGTATGCATCTCCGCATCCTTTTAGTTTTATCCTACCTAAGACTTTATATTTAAAGTGGCTTTCTTGTAGACAACATACAGTTGGGTCTTGCTCTTTTATCCAATCTGATAAGTTCTGTCATTTAACTGGTTTGTTTTGACCACTCATATTTCAAGTGATTTTCCATATGATTGGATTAAAATCTACCATCATGCTAGCTATTTTCTACTCATTACATTTGTTCTTTGTTTCTTTTTGCCTCTTAATTATAATTATTTCTTCTCCTTCTCCTTTCTCCCTCTCTCCTTCCCTTTCTTTCTTTTCTTCTTTATTTCTTTAGTCCTAGTTTTTACAATATACATTTCAAAATAATTTATGCCTACCTTCAAATACGGTATGCCACTTCACATGTAATGTGAGTACTTTATAATAGTATATTTCCAGCTTCTGTCTTCCATCCCTTGATCTATTTTTATCAAACATTTCACTTGTACATGTTATTAAATACAAACTGTACTGTTACACTTGTTGATTTAAACAGTGTTTTTAAAGCAAATAAAAATATGATAAAATTTTACCATTATTCCATTTCCAATGCTCTTCATGTCTTTGTGTAAATCCAAGTTTATGAGCCCTATCATATTTCTTCTACTTTAAGAACTTTCTTTAACATTTCTTATAGATATCTGCTGGTAATGAATGTCAGTTTTTGTTAGATTGAAAAAGTCTCTCCTCCCCACTTTCCTTTTTGAAGGATATTTTTGTTATAGAATTCTATATTAGCAAGTTTTTCTCTTAATACTTTAAAGATATCACTCTCTTGTCTTCTTGCCTGTCTGGTTTCTGATGGGAAATCTGATGTAATTCTTGTCCATGTTCCTCTGTAATATATTTTATTTCTCTGGCTTTCTTTAAGATTTTCTCTTTATCTTTTGTTTTAGCAGTTTGAAATAAATACATGTTTTTGTATTTTTCTTATTAGGTGTCCTACAAGGTTTTTGGATCTGTAATTTGGTGTGTTTCACTAATTTTTGAAATTTCTCAGCCCTTTTCTTCCTTTTTTTTACCTTATTCTCACTTTAGAGATTCCAATTACACATATGTTAATATGTTTGATATTGTTAACAGCTCTTATGTCACAGCTCAGTTCTGTTGTGGTAGGTTTTTGATTTGTTTTGTACTGTTACTCTTTTTTCGTTTTGCCTTAAGTTAAGGTAATTTCTACTGACCTATCTTTCACCTCTCACAGATTCTTTGGCTGTTTAAAGTCTACTTACACATCAGGCAAAGCCTGGCTTCCTTCCTTCCTTCCTAACTAAACTAACTTTTTTCTTTCCCTTTCCTTTCTCTCTCTCTCTTTCCTTCTTTCTTTCCTTCTTTCTTTCTTTCTCTTTCTTTCTTTCTTTCTTTCGCTGTATGTCTCATTCTTCTCATTTCCATTTGTTTCTTTTTTATAATTTCCATCTTTCTACTCAAATTACCTATTATCCTTGCATTTTTCTATATTTTCCATTATAGTCTTTAACACATTAATTACAATCATTTTAAATTTCTTGTTTGATAGTCCCATCTATGTCATATCTGATTTGGATCTTATTCTGATGATTGTTTTATTTCTTAAACTTTTTTTTTCTTCCTTTGCCTTTTCACATGTCTTGTGATTTTTGTCATTGTTGTTGAAGACCTAATATGCTATAAAGGACAGTAGATACAGAAATAAGCTTCTTTGATGTTGTTTTTTGTTTGGTTTGTTTTTTGGATTTTTTTATATGCATAGAAATCAACACAGCCTTCCTTCTGCTAAGCCTGTAGTATGGAGTTTGTGTTAATCTAGTCAAGAGTTGTGCTGTATTCCAGTGTTATTTTACTCTATACTTATTAGCATGGTGATGAGGATTAGGGGAACTGATGATTTTGTCATGTTTTAATTAAGCCTGCTATAGGCTGGCACGTCTTCACAGTTCTTCTTGCCCCTTCTACAGTTGTAATCCTGGAGATAGCACATATTTTTGTCTCACCCCAGACCCCAGAGATAGAGCTTTTTTTTTTTCCTGTTGCCCTTCCCCAGCTTCAGTGTCTTTCCACCAGTGCCTGAGGCTTTAGTTTTATTGCACTTCCCCTTATATATTAAGGCTTTTGTTCCTGAAGAGATATAAGGCATGTGATGGAGTTTTGGTGTTGGCTGCTGTTCTCTCCTTCAGCTGTAGTGGCTTTCCACCAGTTCACTCAGGCTACAGAATTTTTTCTTTTTTGAGGGATTTTTTTTGTTTTTTATTTTGTTTTCTCTGTTGTTGTTTTAATCTTCCCCCAGCAAATTAAGGCTTTTGTTCTATAGGAGAAACAATGGTGATATGTCTGGATAGAATTTTGAAAGCAGAATGCCATTCTCCTCCAGCCAGCACCATGGTAAAAATTCTTTTAGGATTTTCCCAGTTAACAGGTGAGTTTCCTGGAGGAAAAGCCTGTAAAAGCTTGGAACACCCCATGCCTGTAGGTGTCAGGGACTTCACACTAGAACAGTGACCCACACATAACCTTTAAAAATTTGTTAAGTATTTCTAGCTGAATCTTCTTACTAGCTTAAATGGCATATGGTAATATCTGTACCAGGTAAGCAAATGATGGCCTTTTTTCTCCCTGTAGGCACCTATTTTACTCCAGATTTTGGGTTACGGGCATACTTCATTTTATTGAAGTATTTGTTACAGGCATACTTCATTTACTATACTTTGGAGATATTGCATTTTTTTGTTTGTTTTTAACAAATTGAAGATTTGTGGCAAACTTGCATTGTCAAATTTTGGTTAGCATATTTTAGTAAAAAAAATATTTTAAAATTAAGGTATGTACACTGGTTTTTATTTATTTATTTTCTTTATTTTTTTTGGCTGTGTCAGTTCATAGTTGCAGCATGCGGGATCTTTTGTTGTGGCACACGGGCTTCTCTCTAGTTGTGGCGTGCGGGTTTTCTCTCTCTAGTTGTTGTGCATGGGCTCCAGGGCATGTGGGCTCTGTAGTTTGCAGCATGTGGGCCCTCTCATTGAGGCATGTGAGCTCAGTAGTTGTGGTGCACGGGCTTAGTTGCCCCGCAGTATGTGGAATCTTAGTTCCCCAACCAGGGAATAAACCCATGTCCCCTGCATTGGAAGGCAGATTCTTTATCCGTGGACTACTAGGGAAGTCCCTACATTGGTTTTTTAGACATAATCCTATTGCACACTTAATAGACTACAGTGTAGTACAAAAATAACTTTTATGTGCAGTAGGAAACCAAAAAATTCGTGTGACTTGCTTTACTGCATTATTTATTTTATTGTGGTGGTCTGGAACCGAACTAGCAATATCTTTGAGGTATGCCTTTTACTATTTGTATTGAGATCTCAGTTCTCTGGTGGGTTAAAGAAAATTGCTATTTTGCTTTTTGTCTAGTTTTTGTTTTTTTTATGTAAAGGTAGGAGTGAGGCACTTTCTAGTTTTTTTTTTTTTATCACTAAGCTATTATTTTTTAATATATTAGTGTGTTGTTATCTAATAATTTATATTTGCCTTCATGAACACTCTCCTTATCCAGTTTTAGAGTCTGGATTTTACTAGGCCCATAAAATAAGTTGGTAGCATCATTTCAGTTTTTCTGTAGGAATTTATATGACATAGATATCATCTGTTTTTTTTAAAACACTGTGATTGTTGAAAACATCTAGGATTTTTTAATGTTTTGGTAAGGGAAGGCATGTCTTTTAATAAAATTTCATTTTGTTTATTTTTTTCTATTTTTGTGCCAATTTGTCACAGTGCTGCTCTTTTCCTGCCTGTGACAATGGTTGGGCAAAAAATTCATCATGAGGAAGAAAAATAATACATATGTAGATATTTCTCCCTATCCTATGCCCCATAGCCCTTTCCCCACCTGTACCTCCTTTATGCATCTTTTGTCTCCCCAGGGGTTTCCTGTAGTTTTTAATGCTGTATTCTGGGCTCTTTTAGTCATTCCTTCTCACTTTTGAAGCATATCCCATGTTGGTTTTGTGGAAGGGATCTAGTTCATGTTAGTGGTCATTCTTGAGAAACAGAAGCTCCCATATTTTCTGTTAAAAACAATTGAATAAACTGAGTTCTTAAAGTATATTAAACACTTGACAGCTATTTTGGTAATGTAATAGAGACATACTTCATGATTTCTGTTTCCTAGGCTTAGTTTATAGTATAATATGGTTAATCAACAGAGATTCCTCCATATTCCATTATAACCCCAAGTATTTGACATGGATAATAAATATTTGTGACAGTGATTATTATTCAACCTCTACATTTGAATAACACTTCAGAGTTTATACTGCTTATGTTCATTCAATTTGATTCTCTTTTCTGCAAGTATGGTACAAGTACTGTTGTTCACATATCCAAGATTAGAGAATTTGATGCTCAGAGGGATTAGCTGATCTGTTTAATATAAAAAAGTAAATGGTAGAGCAACCACCAGGTCTGCATATTCCAAATCCAGTGCTTGTATTGCTGAAAGACTGCTGTGTGTGATCACCCTTCTTTGCTTATTATGTTGTGTGTTAATATGTGTCCATTTACACACAGGCTGTAACACATAGAGTCAAAAATACTTAAGGATTCACTGAAAACTTCAAAGAATGTTGCTGCCAGATAGAGTTCATATTTTCTTCTGGAAAAGTAGTTTCTGTCAGAAGGAATTATCTATGCTATCTAATATTATTTTCTTTGATAAGAGTGGCTGAATTCTCTCTGGTGCAGTTTTCAAAGTGCCTCTCATGACTTTTACCTCATATTTTCCTGTTGAATTTATGACACCTTGTTAAAAAAATAATTAAAAGTTCATATTTGAGTTGCATTCAGAGCAGAAGAGCTTCAACAAAACAACCAGGTATGAAACTCAGATGTGGTTTTTAAGTAAGCAAAGTCAGCATAAGGTAGTGGATCTAATTTCAGTATGCAGAAAACTTAATTGATGAACCTGTTAAAATTAGGTTCCTAGTCTTCAACTGTAGTAATTCTGGTGGGCTTTCTGTGATGGGCTATTGTATCTAAATTTTTATCTTTTACCTTAGATTGGACTGTTTTTTGAGATGCACTGCCTAACTTACTGTTCTGTGAAAGTAAAAAGCAGGTCATCAGATTAGAGAGTTATTTTAATCTGAATACCTAGCAATCAGCCTTGCAGAAATGGTACAGTTACCTTTTGAAATGAAGACAGTTAGTTGAAAGGTCTGGGATTTCGTCCTGAACTCCTAGTTTCTATCTGGGACTAGATCAGGATTTCCTGTCACTACTCTGCTTTGCTTTAGCATTTAATCATGGTTTGTAATTTTTATTTGTTGCTTTTATTGATTTCTTTACCTATGGACTGTAAGATTCCTGGGAGTGAGGTATTAGTTGCTCTTCTGCTTTCAGCCCTTAGCATGGGAGCTTTAATTATTATTATTATTAATTATTAATTATTTAATTCCATATGTAGAAAGAATGAATGAGATGTGATCCTGAAATGGTACCAGAAAAGGGGGTTTTGATGGAAAGGTGAATCAAGAAGTTCTCCAAATCAAATTTGCCCTCATTTTGCAATTTTTTCTGTGAGAAGTACTCATTTAATAATCCCTGTTATACGAGGAACTCTATTATTTGTCAGCCCAGAGAAGCTAACGTGCTATGAAAGAAAATACTTTGTTTTAAAAAGGGCAAAATTTGAGGTGATTGTAAACATGTCAAAGTGACTCTGAAAACATTGTATTCATTTATTCAGTCATTCATTAAAAAAATAGTTATTTAGCACTTATATAAAGCACCACATATACATTAATAGGTAGAAATAATGGCCGCTTCATTTTTGAAGCTTACAGTGTTTGGGGGAAGAAAGACAGCCAAATGAGTAGTTAAAGTGGGAGCTTTCTGCAACATTGGAATATCTGAAATATCACAGAATAGAGGCTCCATGTTTATGGCACAGATAAGACAGATATGCCATCTGTGGTGCACTTCATACAGAAGTGTGCATACACATGTGTATGCCATGTCTAAGAGCACTGTTCATAGTGTTGAGCGCATTTTTGTGCACTTATTTGTTCTTCCATTATATTGAAAGATGCTTAAAGTCTAGGAGTCTGTCGTTTACGCTCATGTATTCTTTTCAGAGTTCACTGCAATACACGGAACAGAGTGGACCTCCAATTAAAAAAAAAAGAACAAAAAAAACCCAACAAGCTGATACTTCCTACGTTAAAATCAGGATTAATAAGACAGTAAATTCAATAAAGGTTACTGAGTACATACAGGAGAATTGAATAATTGAGAATTGACATAATTTTTCTCGTTACTCATTCTCACTTGTACAACCATTCTGGATGTTTTCAAACAGTCCATTCTGGCATGGATGCCAGTGCAGTTACCATTTGTAAGGGGCATAATAAGAAGCCACGGCACAATATTTTGGGAATAAATCTGTCTTTTGCAATTTTGAATGTTTCTGAAATTTAAATTTCTAATCAGTTCTTTTTCTGTGTTCTGCTGAGAAATGCGTAGGTTCAAGGAGTTATTCAGACATCTCATGTACAAAGCAAGTTTTGAAGTCAAGGGAGAAAACGTGTTTGAAGAGGGTCTCAATAGGGTGAACTTCCAACTCTTCTCAGTACCAAAACTCTAAGCTACTGAGATGATTAGAGTGTCTGGCCTTCTTTCAACTGCCCCAGTTTTCCCCATCTTCTGGTTTTCTTTAAATTTCATTGAGCCTGACTCTGCAACCAGACTCTAAGCCTCTTTGTGCTATTTTTGCTTTAACTTCATCATGTTTCCTCAAGAGGGGAAAGTATTTCAGAAAGTCCTCTTTACTCTGTGACCTAGGATTATGCCTTGATTATGTAATTATTCAGAATGTTTAGAGCCCGTAGTTAGACAGTGAATTAAAGTTGCCCAATTAAAGAATGTTAGGGAGAAGAAAAAATTTTTTAAAAAGCACAGTGACAGTGAAAGTGTCAGTATTCAGATCGTACCTGAGTTTATTCAGCATGTTATAGTGGAGAGGTCATAAACTTGAAGAACTGATGGGATGAACTTTTCACCTGGCTTGTCTGTTGACCTTGTAGCTGTACTTAAATCCCCAGAGCTTCAGCCTGTTCATCAATAAGAAGGGGAAATATGATTCTGCCTGTTGTTAGAATAGAATAAAATAATTCATGTAAATCACTTAGCAGAATGCCTGGCTCTTGTCAACATCTAATGTGTTAGCTTCTTTCTGATTCTTCCTTTTTCTCTCTTCCTTCCATACACAAATAAACTCTAGCAAAGAACGATGGTATGTTATCAGTTAAGCACTTAATCTGTATATTTGAGGTTTAAAATTCACTTGCTTCCCCTCTATCCCCTTTCTTCTTGTCTGTCTCTTATTTTAACTTCCCAGTTAGGAGCTGTTGCCTGAAAATACTGAGGTAAGGTTGAATCACTCTCTCTCTCCACACACTAAATCTAAAAGGCAAAGTGAAGCAAAATCCTGAATCTAACCTCCCTTAAAAAAAAAAAAATTAAAAATAAATAAATAAATAAGTAAATTGAGAGAGTATAGCAAATACTAACTAGCTAGATGCCTCTTATGTAGGTCCACTTCTAGTCCACACATAGCCAGGGTTACGGTGAAAACGAATCAGTGAGATATGTAGTATTCTGCTGCAAGTGAATACTATGCTATTTTATGAATTATTTTTCTTTTTTTCTTTTGTGGTACGCGGGCCTCGCACTGATGTGACCTCTCCCATTGCGGAGCACAGGCTCTGGACGCGCAGGCTCAGCGTCCATGGCTCACGGGCCCAGCCACTCCGCGGCATGTGGGATCCTCCCGGACTGGGGCACGAACCCGTGTCCCCTGCATCAGCAGGCGAACTCTCAACCACTGCACCACCAGGGAAGCCCCTGAATTTTTTATTATTATGCACTAGACTGTTTTTTTCTGCTTGTGGAAAATCATCCTAATGCAAACAAGATATTATTTTTAAATTAAATATTTTTTGAAATTAAATAATATTTTCAACATTTGATTTGTGTTTCTGCTATGTACAAGATATTTTGTAGAGGATTAAAAAAGATTCAGACACCAATCATGATTTTAAGGTGATTACAGTATAATAACAGATAGGATAACTATTTAAATAATTATAATACAGAGTAAATAATTTTAAAAGTTTTTAATAACATACTGTGAGAATTCAGAGAAGAACATGATTACTTCAATTTAGGTTTAAAGACGGGTGGAATATTTTGAAAAATGGCGGCATTTTAGATGTCCATTAAAGTATAGAAGATTTAGGTCTTCCCTGGTGGCGCAGTGGTTGAGAGTCTGCCTGCCGATGCAGGGATGCAGGGGACACGGGTTCGTGCCCTGGTCCGGGAAGATCTCACGTGCCGCGGAGCGGCTAGGCCCGTGAGCCATGGCCGCTGAGCCTGTGGGTCCAGAGCCTGTGCTCTGCAACGGGAGAGGCCACAACAGTGAGAGGCCCGCGTACCGCAAAAAAATTTTAAAAAAATTAAAAAAATAAAGTATAGAAGATTTAGAAAAAAGAAAGAGCATCTAGGCAAGGGAACAACCTAAGCAAATAACTGGAGGCCAGAGAAGATGAAATGTGTATTAACAATGGCAAAGAAATCTAATATGCATGAGGCCTAAAGAGAGAATATGAGTTAAGGTTTGGCTATATCATTAAGGGCATTGAATAACAAGCTACAATTTGTTTCCTTCACATATATTCATGGATACAGCAATTTTATTTGCTATTGCAATTACAGGATGTAATCCCAGTCTTGTATTCAATATATATATTATATATATATTTTGTTGTCCAGTGGACTGACTGAGGGTAGTCAACATTCATGGAGGATATAAGGGGATCTACATATCTGTTTTTCCTAATGTCATCAAGCTTTTATTTGATAGACTCTCAGACTTTTTATTTATATTAAAAATCTAACAGTCACAAGTCTCACTTTACTCCCATACATGAGACAGAATGGGACAGTGTCACTGATCTTGTAGTTTGACAAATCTTACAAGTATTTATTTGATACCTTTCCAAAGTAGAAATGGCAATTTAACTATTACCAGGGAAACAAAGTGTTATCTACTAAGACAACTAATCTGTATTACAGACATTTTAGAGGTTAAAACTTACTTTCACAGGGCATTGCAACATTCTTAGAAGTCCTGATATCACAAATACTCTTTGTTGAAATAACACTTCCAAGGACAGCTTTAACAATAGAAAATAGAAGGATTGTATATTTCCTCCCACCTGAACAAGAAAGTAAAAATTTTAAGTTTTTAATTCACTATTTGAGCAGAATTGAATCTGCATTTCTGCAGTTGTAGGTGAAGGCAGAACATGTCCTCCTTAATTTGCTGAGATTTCGTTTACTAGAGTCAGGGCTGTCTTTAATTTCCAAGGTTAAGCTCTGGAATTTTCTTGGTTAGCACTAAGGAAAGGTATGGGGAAGACAGATCTAAGATGCACAAAAGGTACAATATAAATAGGGAAAAGATATATTAGAATTATTAACAAATAGGATAGTTAATGATCACATTACAGGCCATAACATAACTATCATGATTTCTGTCTAAATAGAGTCAATGCAGTGTGAAGTTAATAGACATAAATTTGTTCATACTTATTCTACAACATTAATTGATAATTTATTGATTATTTTAAAGAAGAGTCTAACTTCAACCCCAACTGGAGATAACTTTTATTTACTATCTGAATAATTTGTATGCCTCTGAATGACATTTTTTAAAACCACATCTGTATATTAACAAATAAAACAATGATAGGACTGCTAGCATTTTTTTTTTACCAACACATACAAATTCTCTAACATCTCAAATATAACTACATTAGGAAATCATAACTAATGCTGATGTCTCTTCAACAAAAATGTCAAATGACAGTCAACTCATCAGTAGTACACAGCCATAAAAAATGACGATGCAATATAATCTTTGAAATCATTCATTGCTAACAACCTTATAACATATCATCATTCATTAGTATGAGTTGTAACTCTTACTTTACATATACATGTCTTTAAAGAAGGAAGCTTTTCTAAGGTGCTTTTATTAAAAAATAACTGTAGGCTTAGTTCATTTCCTAAATGAAACATTTTATTTTATAAATATTCTATAGTTTGCACTCAAATCAACTATGCAGTTTTAGTAGTAAGTTTTCAGTAGGAAGATGATTACATCCAGGAAGGATACACTTAAATAGGTGTATTACAGATCACTTTTCCCAGGTTGATCCACCTAAAGGAAATCAGATGATATATTATTTTGCACAAGGCAGCTTCTCTGGTGAACTACAGAAAACAAAATGGAAGTCTGCTTCTGAAATCTGCAGTGCTACAAGTTTGGTATCCGATGACAGACCAATAATTAGGCAAATAAGTATTTGGTTCTGAAGAACCTAGGGGCAGGACAGGAATAAAGATGCAGACATAGAGAATGGACTTGAGGACACGGGGAGGGGGAAGGGTAAGCTGGGATGAAGTGAGAGAGTGGCATGGACATATATACACTACCAAATGTAAAATAGATAGCTATTGGGAAGCGGCCACATAGCACAGGGAGATCAGCTCTGTGCTTTGTGTCCACCTAGAGGGGTGGGATAGGGAGGGTGGAAGGGAGACGCAAGAGTGAGGGGATGTGGGGATATATGTATATGTATAGCTGATTCACTTTGTTATACAGCAGAAAGTAACACACGATTGTAAAGCAATTATACTCCAATAAAGATATTAAAAGAAAAAAAAGTTTGTCATACGACTAAAGAGGTATCATCAAATTGACCTCAGAATTCAGATGCAGCTAATCATATTGTTATAGACATTGCTGGTTGCTGACCAAAATCCATGTTTTAATCTTTTTCCTAGTCACACTGGTAGCATTTGCCAAACTTTCTTGTGAATAGGCATGGCCATGTGACAGTGCCAGAAAGTGGAATGGGAGCAAAAGTAAAACATGCCACTTACAGGCTTGAAAATGAAATAAAACATCTCATGTAGGTGCCTCCCTGCTTATTGCCCCTTTCAGCAGCCTGGAATTGAGACTGCATTTTTCCATGGGAGGTCAGTCCTACTGTTTACCTGCCTAATGCTTTTAAGTGAGAAAGAAATAAATTTCTAATACGTTTCACTCATACTATATTATGGAATGTATTTGTTTTAGTCATTACAAATGACTCTAACTCATATAAGTATTTATTATAGTAATTAAACAGAATGCTATTCTGATTCAATACTAAAAATAGGGAAGTCATACAGTTTAGGTCCACATTTATTAAAAAGAACAAAAAAAAAACAAAAACAGAACTAACTGATAAAGGTTACCTGAAAATATTTATGTAAGCATTTTATGGAAAATATTTATGTAACCATTCCTTTTATATTATCTTTTAATTTTCATGATATGGAAAGTCAGTCATTAGCATTGGGATTTTATTTTTCCATTTAGAGGCCCTAAGCCATGCTTCTTGTCATTTGACTGTTGGTTATTAGAACATGAAATATTAAAATGGGGTATCAAGATATAGATACCTTGTTACCTGTTACCATAGAGATGAATAAAAGGAGGAAGATTGCAAGCGCATAATTAGGGCCAGTACATTAAGGGCCAGCATGAATCCATGTAACATAGAATAGCAGCAAAGAGATAAGATGAATGCACAATGACAAGAAGATTGAATTTGAACCAAACAAGCATTTCTTATGAGGTAAATTACAAAGGCACAGCCAGTGCATCTGAGATGTGTGTGTGCATGTGTGTATATGTGTACGTGTGCACACGTGTGCATGCCTGTTCATATTGATTAAGCATACATGCTCTGCCAAGAGTTAGGAAGAAAAAGGAAGAGGAAGAAAAAGACCTGGACCCCAGGTGATCAAATTATAAAGGTATTCAAGACATCTGGTAAAGAGCTTGTATCTTCCCATTCCTTCAAATATTTAAAGGTTACCTGAAGACATGGAAGGGTATTCTTTTTATTTTATTTTTTTTAAAACAACATCTAATAGAAGCGGAAAAGAGTAAAACATGTCAAAGATCTCATTTACCTATGAAAATCCACAAAGTGGCTGAAAATATGAGGGAAAAGGAAGACATTGCATGAAGATAAATGAAGAGAACCAAACCAAACAAAAAGGAGAAGGAAACAAAAAAGACATCATTAAAACATTATATTTGAAGTCTTCTTTAAAAATTTTTTTAAAAAAATTTTACTGAAATGTAGTTGATTTACAATGTGTTAGTTTCAGGTGTACACCAAAGTAATTCAGTTATACATATTTATATATATGTATATTCTTTTTTGGCATTCTCTTCCATTGCAGGTTATTACAAGATATTGAGTGTAGTTTCCTGTGCTATACAGAAGGTCCTTTGTTGGTTATCATCTATTTTATATATAGTAGTGTGTATATTTTAATCCCAAACTTCTAATTTATCCCCCCTTCCCCTTTGGTAACCATAAGTTTGTTTTCTGTGTCTGTAAGTCTATTTCTGTTTTGTAAATAAGTTCATTTGTATTATTGTTTTAGATTCCGCATATAAACTAAATCATACGGTATTTGTCTTTGTCTGGTTTACTTCACTTAGTATGATAATCTCTAGGTCCATCCATGTTGCTGCAAATGGCATTATTTCATTCTTTTTTATGGCTGAGTAATATTCCATTGTAAGATTTGAAGTCTTAAGAAATCTAGGTTTAGCCCCTGTATCTCCCATTTCTTGGCCATGTAATCTTCAATTTTACCATTCTTACTTTTAGTAGTCCCATCTGTGAAAAAAGGAACAAAAATTCTTGATATATTTATCTTGCAGGATTATAATGAAGATGAAATAAGATAATGGGTGTGAAAGAACTTTACAACCTGTAACATAGTCTTACACACACATAGTTTTTGGAATAGATTCTTTAATTAACATGTAGCATTTTGAGGTTTTTTGGAAGGAGTATATTGATATTTTCCTAACAGAGACCTCAAAGGTAGCACAAAGGCAAGATCACTTTAGAAAGTCTCATTCTGATTTTTTTTAAATGAGGAGGGTGTAAACTATAATGAATATTTGACTTTCTTTTTGGACAGCTTTATATATTGGAAAGTAGAAAAAGCAATCAAGTAAATTAAGTTTAATTTTTGGCCAAAGAGCAAGAACAGTTGTGATGTGAAAGCACTGGGAAAAGAAAGAAAGTGGAAAGAAAGTGTCCGAGTTACCTGAGAATAAAGATATGTACTATATTTATAAGTGCTAAACATATTTAGGGTGGGGGAGGAAGTGGAAGAAAATGTAAAGATACGATTTCATGGTCTGAGACTCTTAAAGGAACATTGGCTCAAGACAGGTGAGAATCTTAAAAATATTGACTCTAATGAAATAAAATATTTGTTGGAGAAGTCAGAAGCTTGGTAATTGGACAGGGAGCACTAATTGAGCTCAGATTTTTTGTAAAGATCCAGAGAAATGATGAAAAGAGCATCAATTAACCACACAGCATGATGAAGGAATAGCAGACAGAGCTCAGAATGAGCTACAATTTGAGAAAAGTGCTAAATATAAGAAGCGGGGGCCTTCCCTGGTGGCGCAGTGGTTGAGAGTCCGCCTGCCGATGCAGGGGACATGGGTTCGTGCCCTGGTCCGGGAAGATCCCACATGCCGCGGAGCGGCTGGGCCCATGAGCTATGGCCGCTGAGCCTGCGCGTCTGGAGCCTGTGCTCTGCAACGGGAGAGGCCACAACAGTGAGAGGCCCACGTACAGTAAAAAAAAAAAAAAAGCAGGGAATTTATCTGTAATAAGAAAAGTTGGACAGGATCCTAGCTATGTATAGATGTAATGATGTTAACACATGAAGCAAGAAGTCAGAACACCATGGTTTTATTTGAATTCCATCTTCTCCAATAAGTAGGAAGTGGTTGAAACATAGAACCTCTTACCTCCACATAGCATATTTAGAACAAGTAGAAAAAGTTACCCCAAAAGAGCCACCATGAAAGTTGGGACATGCTATAAATTTTCAGTAACTGAAAATCTGATGGTTTAGCCTAGAAGGTAGTGAAACTTCCATTTCTAGAAGTACTCAAGTAAAGGTCATATTGTTAATATTATTACCGAGTGGAACTTAAGTTGGAGTAATTCTAAATTCCCTACCAGTGCTAAGATTCTGCAGATCTAGTTAGGATCAGGGTCTGTTCATTCTAGAGTGGAGTTGCCAAATTTAACAAAAATGCAGGACACCTGGTTAAATTTGAATTTTAGATAAACAATGAATAATTTTTTAGTATAAGTATATACCAAATATTTTATCCAGCAACGCTTCTTCTAGACATTTTTTCCCACTGATTCTCTGACTCAATTTTTCCCCTTTTCTGAGGATGTAAGGAATAGAGAATAAAGAAATTGCCGGCACAGCTGAAAACTACTCATAGACCTGACCTCAGGGGTTTTGTCAAGATTTATAAGTGCTAGAATCCATGGGATCACAAGACTGAAAGGAACCCCTATGTGACATCTGGGAAATTCCTTAATTTTAAGAGGAAAATGAATGATTTGGCTTCTCTAAGATAGAACATGATACAGAAAGTTGTTTGCCACAGTTATTGGTTGCTAAGAGAGTTTATGGAATCTCCTTTATTGTAGATGATTCAAAACTATCTAAAATTCATCCTTCCTGTGCTTGTGGGAGTGGAAGATAAACTTCTCCAGGTACCTTTGCTCTGGAAGCCTATTTTTAAGCCTTACCAGAATTCCCCTCAGGCATAATCCCTTCACAGTTTTATAGGACTAAGTTTTTCAGCTCATCAGTCCCTGAAGCTCCAGATAGTTGTGGGGATAATTTAAGCAAGTCCCATATCCCTCCAATTTCCTTTTCCACAACTCCTCTACAAGGTAACCAAGCATGAGACATTTTGTAAATGTGGCAGCCTAGTTTTCAGCCTCTCCTGTAGTTAGAAGCTCTTGTGGCTAACCTTTGGAGAACTAACTCAAAGTAGAAATCCCTTAAATAGATTGTGATACTGTAATTCATTCTTTGTTCCTTGAATAACTTATATGAAATGATAATAATGTTGCTGGGGGTGGGTGGTGGGGTGAGTACCTGACTTATAACTAGAGCCATGTGCCAAGAAAAGGACATTTTAAAATAGCCTGCAGTAAATGCTAGAGAGGGTGTAGAGAAAAGGGAACCCTCTTGCACTGTTCGTGGGAATGTAAATTGATACAGCCACTATGGAAAACAGTCTGGAGGTTCCTTAAAAAACTACAAATAGAACTACCATACGACCCAGCAATCCCACTATTGGGCATATACCCTGAGAAAACCATAATTCAAAAAGAGTCACATTTCACAATGTTCACTGCAGCTCTATTTACAATAGCCAGGACATGGAAGCAACCTAAGTGTCCATCATTGGATGAATGGATAAAGAAGATGTGGCACATATATACAATGGAATATTACTCAGCCATAAAAAGAAACGAAATTGAGCTATTTTTGATGAGGTGGATGGACCTAGATTGTGTCATACAGAGAGAAGTAAGTCAGAAAGAGAAAGACAAATACCGTATGCTAACACATATATATGGAATTTAAGAAAAGAAAATGTCAAGAAGAACCTAGGGGTAAGACAGGAATAAAGACACAGACCCACTAGAGAATGGACTTGAGGATATCGGGAGGGGGAAGGGTAAGCTGTGACAAAGATATAGTCCTTTAAGAGGACCTGCTGATAGACAACAACCAGCATAGAAGTTACCTCTGTGAGAGTTCAGTCTGAGATGATTTCCATTTGTTTGGTTAGAACAAACCAGGCAGATGTGCCAGTCTAAAGGGCCAGTGCTTAGATGAGGAGCAGAGGAGCTCAAACGATTGTTAGGGATATATTAAGTGGTTTTGGCTACATGTTATGTGGGTAAGTCTATTAGTTTAAAGGAGATATGCAGGACTAGACAAGGGAATTAGGTTGAATGTGTATGAACCATCTTAGAAGGTATCCTTCAATGTGACAAAAACTTGCTTATTTAGCTAATTTCTATGGCTTCTTTCATGGAATGAATAAAATGGACACTGCTTTTATGGAAGTGCTGATGTTGAGAAAATCATGCATACTAGAAAAATTTGCAGGCTATTTTATTTTTTTAACATCTTTATTGGAGTATAATTGCTTTACAATGGTGTGTTAGTTTCTGCTTTATAACAAAGTGAATCAGTTATACATATACATATGTTCCCATATCTCTTCCCTCTTGTGTCTCCCTCCCTCCCACTCTCCCTATCCCACCCCTCCAGGTGGTCACAAAGCACCGAGCTGATCTCCCTGTGCTATGCGGCTGCTTCCCACTAGCTATCTATTTTACATTTGGTAGTGTATATATGTCCATGTAAGGTCCTCTTAAAGGAAAGAACTATATCCAAGAAAGGGCTGTCTCTATTGACATTGTGTATGGAACTCACAGTGCTGAGAATAATATCTGCTCTAAGCTCTAAAGACCTCTGCATACAAGGGATACATTCAGAGCTTTCTGAGGCATATTTTCTATGAGTTCCTTGATCTTCTTGGCAAAGGCTCCTTCTATGTTAAGAAAACAAATGGGGAACTCACAGGCAACAAAAGTACTAAGTACTTAATTTGGGGCCTGGGTTGTTCCTCAGCCTTCTCAATCGACTGTTTCAGATGGGATGGTGAGGGTTAGAAAATTCACTAAACTAGACGGCCAAGGTGAATCTAAGTCATTGATATCTGGTAGAGCAATGAATGATAGAGCATTTAAAATCTGATTTGGGGAACTTCCCTGGTGGTCCAGTGATTAAGACTCTTCACTTCGAAGTAAGTCAGAAAGAGAGAGACAAATACCGTATGCTAACACATATATACGGAATTTAAGAAAAAAAAATGTCATAAAGAACCTAGGGGTCAGACAGGAATAAAGACACAGACCTCCTAGAGAATGGACTTGAGGATATGGGGAGGGGGAAGGATAAGCTGTGACAAAGCGAGAGAGAGTCATGGACATATATACACTACCAAACGTAAGGTGGATAGCTAGTGGGAAGCAGCTGCATAGCACAGGGAGATCAGCTCCGTGCTTTGTGACTGCCTGGAGGGGTGGGATAGGAAGGGTGGGAGGGAGGGAGACGCAAGAGGGAAGAGATATGGGAACATATGTATATATATAACTGATTCATTTTGTTGTAAAGCAGAAACTAACACACCATTGTAAAGCAATTATACTCCAATAAAGATGTTAAAAAATTTTTTTGAAATATTATAAAATATGTGAAAAAAAAAAAAAGACTCTTCACTTCCACTGCAAGGGGCATGGGTTCAATCCCTGGTCAGGGAAGTAAGATCCCACATGCCCCTGGAGTGGCCAAAAAAAAAAAAAAAAAAAATTCTGATTTGGGTGATCGCAATGCCAAATTTTTCATTTGGGTTATGCAATATATTAAAGGTTGCCAGTGCCTAATAAATCATAGTTTCTTTGGCTTCTTGGAATCTGGAATGGGAGTAATTGATCTTGAGAATATCTTGCAAAAATACCTGGCTCAAGCAATATAGAAATAATTTCAATGACATCTCCTCTGGGTCAGTATAGACTCAAGACCCGTGTTAGAGTCTTGTTTAAGCATCTAAAGGTCATGGTCTTAGGCAATCTGATTGAGAATCTGAAAGATTCTAATTAAAGTATTTGCTATCCTAAAGGATTCCTGATCTATCAAGGGTTAGATGGACAATAGGGATTCTTACTGCAGACATTGAAATCTACTTCTGGAAGTTAATCAGGCATGTTTCATTTGATCTTTGTGATAACTGAAATATTGGGGGAATTTGAGGTGCTCTTTGGCTCTGTACCCATTTGAGCAATGTTATCTCATTTCACTGGTATATACTAAAGTCAGAATTGAAAATAGCTGTTAATTATAATGCCATCTTTTCTTGGAGTGTCTAAAGACTTGGGTGTGTACCAATATGCATCACTGGATGCAAGCTGGAATTTATAGGTGGGAGAGTCAGCAGATAGAGAGGTCCCCTGTTCTTTCAGAGTCCTGTAGAAAGGAATGCTTGGATAAGAGTGCAGCTGTATGTTCCATGGGTTTGGATTCTGACAGTTATTGTTTTCTTTAAATAGGGCAAATGTGAGAACAGCTTTGCATGGGAAGAAATGGACAGTTTGGGCTTAGGTGCTAGGCATTTAATTGTTAGAAAGCCAGGTACCTAGCACTTTGAGATCTTGGAAGCTCCTGGTCCCTTTGGGAGTTTAGTTTGGAAGAAGGAGAGCTACTTGGTCCTAGCTAACTAACTGCAAAGCAGTCTAGAGGAACGTCCCAATGTCATTCACTAGATAATCCTATCCAATGTGAAGTAAAAGAAACAAATGGATATCTGAAAGTTAGTCGATTCACCTACGAATCTATTTAAAACCCAACACTTTTGTTAAAAATAGAATTATAAAATGTTGTATGTATTCCCTGATACTATTTCTACTCAGAAAAAACTGGGTAATTAGTACATATTATTAGGACTTCAGGCATTGACTGAGGGTAAAACGAAGTACCCTTATGAAACAAACTGAAGTTCACAATGGAATTCTACTCTCACTGAGGAAGGACATTTTGGAGAAAAAATCAGAAAAGTGAGAATAGGCTAGGGCTTCATTCATAAGCAACAAGAATGGGGTGTCTCATCAACAGAGTAGGGGCATAATAGATGGTTCCAAATGATGGTCAGGCATGTGCCCAGAGCTCATCTAGTAGTGTTTACCTTAGCAGATCCCAGTGAGACTGATATGTATTGCTTTCTTTGGACAGATTTGTCAGGAATAGTAAGAGCCTGAGCTTTTTAGAAATTCCAGGAAGATATAGGAAACTAGAACAGGTATGGGCTGAAAATAATTAAAATGTATTGGAAGGTAGGGTACCAAAGGCAGGGAATACAGTTTGGGGTGACCCTGATTGTCTTTGTCTGAATGGCACAGTCTTGATCTGGGATGGAGCAGTGACAATGAAAGAGGCACAACAATAAGACAAGCATAGCAATAATAAAATAATAAATTACCTATATATATAATTTGAGTTTTGAAAATGAAGTGACCAAACTATTGATCAAAAAATATTATTCAAAACACTACAAATGTTAAATGTATGCCTAAAAGACTCAGGAGTTTGGCTTTTCAGGGACTATTTAGCTGCCCACCTCCAAATGAAATAAAACCCATACATTTAGGGTATAAGCTATGAGTCATCTGTAGAGCTTAGCCTTAGGTCAGGGCTTAATAAATATTTGCTGAGTAAGTTAATAGAATCATAAAGAACACACCTGAGACAGATAAATTGCTTACTCTGTTTCTGCCTCAAATGTCCCAATGTTTCCTGATTGTAAGTAGACATTGTATAAAAAGATGTGCTTAGATGACAGACATAAAAATTAAAGACATTATACCTTTTCACAGAAAGTATACTTGATTTTAAGATATAGCATGTCCAAACCAATATATTTTTTGCTACCTTTTTAAAACAAACCTACAAAAATAGTTTTTTTGATGAAAAATGTATGATAACCTTTGTTTCCTTTAGTTACTAAGTGGCAATTCCACAGAGGGTCTTACTTTTCTCATGTTGTCTTTAAAATTCCAAGAAGTGTCACCTATATTATTAGAAATGTTTGCTGAACCTGAACTTTCAGAATACTCGTAGGATACACTTTAATTGGATCTATAAAAGCAATTCCCCAAAGAGTATAGCTCCAACCAGTTTACAAAAACCAATTCAGGGTTTACAGAGAGAGGTAAAAAAAAAAAAACAACCACTGAGAAACTACAAGTCTTCCTTTGCCCAGCTTAATGTTTAGGGGAAAAACAGGGATGAAGTTTCAGCGATTCATTTGGATGACAATTCATATTTTTTTCCCCTTGGATTGGATGAAATATCGTCTTATTTCATTTTATGTAGTTTTCTCCAGTGCTCCAGGATTATGACATTATTAATGCCGTGAACAGTAATATGCCCACCAGAAATAGCTCATTCTAGAATTTTCAGGTAATGGTAAACAGTGGTATATCCATGAAATTTACAGATAACTCAAAAGGGTCTTTTTATTCAATAAACAATTTCAACATTCCTGAAGAATACAACTTTTTAAATCTATTTTCTGTTTTGAGATTTTATTTTTTGTAATGGTTGTTTTTAACCAGTAGTAACATAACAAGTAGGAGAGGCACAATATTGATCTGTTCTATGATTCAGTCATCTCGTTTACTTATTTTGGACTTTGAGAAGAGAAGTAAATGGCCTCCATAATCCATACACTAGCTAATCATCCACCTAATTTTTGAGCGTTGATTGGATTCACAGGCCGTGAAATGGAGTCCTGTAAAGTTTTTCTGACTAAACTTCAACTTATTTTTGCTTCCCAGTAAAAAACTTTGTGAAGTTCAGAAACCAAATACTAAGTTCGAACACACCAGAGGTGACTGAGGGCCCAAAGCAGAAAATAGAAAAGCAGGTATTTGGGGAAACTAGCTGAGTCAGCACAGTGCTTGTTAGAAATGGTAGCTTCCACACCTAAGTCTCTCTACAATCCTGAGGATAAAGTAGTTTGTTCCATGGATCATTCAGGGACTGACTTCGGTCAACACTTTTCTCTGCTTTTCACTAAGATAGGCAAAATCATGTTTTCCATGAACGTCTCATTTTTTTTTTTTTTCTGTAGCATTTCTTTAACCTGGAACAATATGAATTTACTACTAGTATTGCTTTAATTAGACTACTCCTTTTGTGACTTTTAAAGTTTTATTTATTAATTATATATATACATATATATATATACACACACACACACACATATATTTTTTTAACATGGCAAGAATCAATCCTGGTGCTTCTAAGGATTCTAAAAATTATCATTTAGGTCAAAATATGCTGGTTAGAAATTCTTTTTGAATTTCTAACTCCTTAGTTTAGCTTTCTGACTCCTTAAAAATAGCCATTTCACTTGATATGGATTTTTTAACTGAGAAGTGACCCCTAGGTATTGAAAAAATACCATGGGTTTAACAAAATAAATCTTTTCAAGGACACATTAATGTCATCAAAACTCTCAAAAGGCAACTTTTGCCTTTTGTTATCCTGCTATGTATAATGTTTTTATTGTCTGCCATAGGAATAAAATTGCTTTTTAAATGCAGTTTTTAAGTATTATGTAATATCCAGCCTTGCCTGGTTTCATTTATATTGATTTAAATATAACTGGACTGAATATATATGACCAGGAACATTGAACATGTTAAACTATGAAATTTGTGGCGTCTCTCCTATCTGATACTTTGTTCTACAATGCTGTTCTACAACTTTTCCCTTTACTTTTCTTTCCTGGGTTTTTCCTTGTGCTATTTTCTCAATTTGGAAATATTCTAAGTCCAGGTACCCAGCTCAATTTGTTGAAAGCCTTGTCTCTGAAGTCCCAAGCTACAAGAGAGATAGCTATAGGCTGAAGAGTTAGTATCATTTAACAATATTGTATGGTACATATAAAGATGTATTAAGAGGGTAGATCTCATGTTAAATATTCTTAGCACAATAATTTTTTTTTTTTTTGCGGTACGCGGGCCTCTCACTGCTGTGGCCTCTCCCGTTGCGGAGCACAGGCTCCGGACGCGCAGGCTCAGCGGCCATGGCTCACGGGCCCAGCCGCTCCGCGGCATGTGGGATCTTCCCGGTCCGGAGCACGAACCCGTGTCCCCTGCATCGGTTCTCAACCACTGCGCCACCAGGGAAGCCCAGCACAATAATTTTTTTTAAGAAAAAGCAGGAGGGAGAGATTTTAAAAAAAGAAGGAATTGGGGATCATAGGCCATACAGATCAGGACTAAAAGCCATTCAAGAGACTTGGAGTGAGGAAGATACACTTCAGGTGGTGGGATTACATGGGTGGTCAGGAACTGGATAGGCTGAAGTCACTAAAACTAGAGTAGACTAAAATCCCAGGAAAGAAAATAGGGAGAATACTTGAGTACATAGAGCCAAGGCAGGGTATGAAAGTAATTTCAGAATTCATTTCCAGTTTCCTTACAGCTTGATGAAGTCCTGCTGAGCAGGCGCTGAGGTCTACGTATATCAAGGCTCTGCCAGACACTGTCTTCTAGCATCCTCATCTCAGATGTTTTCTCTTCAGTAAAATCTCTTCGGTATCCCTCAAGCTACAGTTAATATGCCCCCTCAATATCCACCAATATTCCCATTGTATTTTTACTTTCTAATTCAATTTAATAAATATTGAGTGGCTGCAATGTTTCAGGCATTCTGCTAGGAAATTGCCTGTCAGTCTTTCTTGGTCTCCCGTTCTCTCCTAACACCACAAAAGGAGAATTTGCAATGATTAGAAAATGGAAGAAGGCTCCTGACTGGTCTCTTTGTCATGATTGTTAGTATGATCATCTTTTCCAAGCCCACAGCAGACACTTGAAGTTCAGGAACTTTATCTATTTTCCTACATTTTTACTAGGATTCAAGTTTCTAAGATGTGGTCTCCTGCCACTATACCCTCTTAGGTCTGGCCACCTTGGAGACCAACTATAGTCTATAATACCAAAGGGACCTATAGACATCTTTTTCTACAAGCAGGCATCCTTACCTTACTGTTTCCCACCCTAGGATACCTGACGTAGTCTTCTCAGTGATTTTAGGCTTTTTATAAAGGACAGGCCTCTTAGACTGCTTCCACTTTCTACCAGGCTGTAAACCCTGAGGGGAAGAAGTACAAAGCCAGATTATCTCAGTAAAATGGGGGAAGGGAAAAGAAAAAAATGTATCTAAAGGTCTCAAAAATTTACTTGCCAGACAGATATTGAACAAGTAACTATTATAGATGAGAAAAATAATTGTAGTTATAGCTACCAAATACACCTAGAGGATTTATTTATCCCAAACAATCAAGCACACTAGTATGTAGCTACGTTTATGCCTATCACAGAATCACTTATTAGAAAAAAGAAAAAAGAATCAGCATTAGTGCTCAGCAGTGGGAGAGTAGTCAGATAAAGTGGTCAGATAAACTTGCATCAGTACAAGGGTGTGCTACATGGGTACCTGAGCATTAAAATGATGTTGATATTGACATTAGAAAACGTTCACAATATTTATTTAGATGCAAAATATAGTTTATAAAGAATATGATTGACAAGATACATCCCCAAGTTTGTTACCAGTGGTTATGACTAAGTAGTCCTTTTAGTGGGAATTCAAGAGTTTTCAGCTTTATTCTTTTTGTTCACTTGCATTTTTAAGTTTTTCTCCAAGGAATGTGTATTTTCTTTTCACCATGAAAATAAAACTAAAAAGAACGATTTTGAATTTCAAAAAGATCTAATTGCTTCCATCTACTACTAAGTGTTTGCTGTGTGTAGTCACTTTGGTAGGCACTTTACATACATTATATTTATTTTTCTCACCAGTCCAGAAACATTGGGAAAAAAATGGAATTTTTTTTCTGTTTATTTCCCTTATTTGTTCCTAGAGAAGGAAGTATGAATCAGATTGGTAGATGGAAGAGCCGTGTTTCCTTCTGGGCAGGATTGCCATGTGGTAACAGGCTCTTCTCTCATGGGTAGCCCCTCTTCTACTCCATCCATATGGTTAGGTGAAGAAGATCCCTCAAACCAAGGCTTTCTTTTTTCCTTTCTCTTTGATTAATGTCTTAGCATGCTTGCCGTTGCTGTTAATTTGGGTAGAATGTAGTGATGAAGGGAGAGCAAATGGACTTTAAGCATGAGAATGAGAAGAAACTTGATTTTTAAGAAGATAACTGTTGAGAAATTTCCACACAAATTGCTGGATTAGATTACCTGGAATGCTTTTGTGTTCATTTCCCAGCAAGAGGAGAGATTTCTCAGGAAAGCAGCACTGTGTTAGGTCTAAACCTTTGGCAGTATGTTCCACCTCAGTGATGGTATAACTTTCCTTAACAGGGTATCATCCGCTCATTTAACAGGCATGTGAGTGAATCTCTGCTGATTTGAGAATCAGACAACTGCACAAGCAATGAGACATAAAGTGATAAAATATGTGCCTTATCTGATGATTTTTAATGCTACTGAAATATATTTTTAGAACTCAGAGTAATAAAATAGATTCTGAAAGTTTATTGGGATACTTTAATTTCTTTTATTTTTACAATTTGATGCCAAATTCTTTTCATGTATCTTTAGCATATTATATTACTGTGTAATTGTTCTCTTTAATAAACACTTTTACCTGATAAATAAATAAGAAATTAACTTGTGTGAATTGAAAGATGATGACAATCCTGTCAGGATCAGGGAGTTAATAATTGATGATCTTTAATACTTTACAAGCATAATACTGTATGAGCAGCTCTTCTAGATGGTAGTAAAGGTAAAGCTAAGTAGTCAACACTTATTGATAAGACACCATTGAATTATGAGAATTACAAACTGTCATGGCAGAACTGATCCTTCTATGTCTGACATAGATCTTGGGGCTGAGAATTCTACTCCAGTTGTTTTTTAATAATATAGAAATAGATAATTCACTTGATTCACATAACTTGTTTTATTTCTCTAAGCCTGTTCAATCTTTAGTATCCAATGCTAAATTTGTCTGATACTTTATATTTTGCAATGTAGTATTTTTTAATGCACAGTTTGATTTTTGTCTACCCAGTATCAATTTTGCTAATACTGGTACCATCTTCTTCATACTTTGCCACTCTTCTACCCCATGAGATTCTGATGAGACTGCTGTTCACAGAAGTCGTTGGGTTGTGTAGGAGGCTTGTAATGTAACTGAGATTTGGCTGTGATTGGGATGAGCACATATTTAACATTTAATGAAATATTATATACAGACACTGGGAAATAGAAGATAAGTTTATGATATTATCTGTCATGTCCTCTACCAAAGAGAGGACTCCCACCATTAGTAGAAAAGATGAGGAAACTAAGGAGAGGAGCCAAGCTGTCAAATTCAGAGACCTGGCAATGTTGTCTGATTACTCTATGTCTGATATAGGTACCATCTCTAACCTTCCCAGTTAAGTAAATTGGTCATGTTTTTTTAGTTTGCTTCATATCATTTGCACACAAAATGTGAGTTGACCTCATTAAATAGGCCCAATATATGTGAGTTTTCATTAGTAAGACCCTGCTTCAAAGAAAGGTAAATAGGATGACATATTTTGTAGGTGCAGTCATTCTCTTTCCTTTGTCAACCCAGGGTTTATTCAGTGGGGTCATTTACAAAATGGAACAATAGGGTGAGTATGGAAGTGATGGTGTGTTCAATAATATGGACTTCCTCTTACCAAGACTGACCTGGCTACAGCTACTGAGAGTGCCTAATTTTCCTAAATCGTTGATAAGCATCAGGGCCCTAATATGAAATGGTATTTCTAAGAGATCAGCCAGCTACCTGGTTATAGGCAATGTTTCTGTCAGATCCTACCTATAATGTTTCTGTCAGATCCATTACTCATAGGCTAACTGAATGTTCTAAATATTGTCAAAATACTCCACACACATCATCTCTCATCTTCTGTCTCACTTCACAGTGGAACAAGGAATACGGTGGACCAATACTGGTGGGTTCCCTAGTCTTTTCATGTACCCCACTTGAGGTACCAGGTTAGAATTTATAACTATTTTAGTAGTGAAAAAAGAACTGTCAAACAGAATATGTAGGAAAGGATTGACGAGAAGATTTGAAAACCAAGCCTTGAGATGGTCAGAAACTAGGGCAGCTCTGTTTTTGTCTACAGTAGATGATGCTGACTGAATCTCTAAGGCATTGTTATCAGAAACTAAGTTCTAATTTTGTTTTCTGTGTGTGTGTGTGTGTGTGTGTGTGTGTGTGTGTGTGTGTGTCCCAAGACTAACATTTCTGGAGGAGAGAATCTGGTTGGCTTAGTTTGGGTCTGTGATCACTCCTATGATCAGGGTGGGGAGGAGTCCATTATCAGAAGAAAGAAGTATATTAAATATTAGGCATCCAAGGACTGGACTGTAGTAGCTACCACTTTTGCTTTCTCAGTATGTTTCCTGTGTGCCTCCCTCTTATCCCTAATGCCCACCATTTAATAGAAAATCTATTCTCCTAGATATGTGGTTGAACATATGATCTGAACTGTTGATAAGCATATGTGGCTGTTACTGGGGTGACTGTTTCTAATTTCAAAATGATAATTGTCATCCTATGTCTGTCATATTGAAATTCATCATCAGCTATAAAGTCTCCTTTGCAGGGATGATTATAATGGAAAATACTTTCATATGTTTAATAAGTTTAATGTTTTCTTAAGTGCAATAAATGAAGACATTGGCTTCACATCATAAAAATGATGTAGTGTTCTGGAATAATTTCATTAATTTTATAGAGAAAATGCGTATGGACTAAGTCCAAATGTTACTTATGGTATAATATAAAAACAAAGATTTTGCTGTTGTTCAAATAGTTAATAAATGGGAGCAAAAGAGGGTCTTCGTATAACACATAGATATATAGGCATGCCAACCTGAGGACAAAGGAAAAGGCCAAAGCAGTTAGGGTTGTATTTATGTTTCAAGTGTATGTAATCACAGATTTGATGTTTTCAGTTCTTAGGGAACCAACCAAATTCTCTGAGATTGTATGCCTGCATCATTCCATACTTTTTTCTTAGAGTAATTTATTATATTCTGAAATTTTTGGTTTTATGTTCTTTGTCCTCCTATCACACTGTGAGGCAGGGACTGCGTCATTCATTTCTATATCTCATAATCTCCTCTTTAGTTGGGGACATGATAGTCACAGACTTAGAACAAGGCTTCAGTGATAGCTGAGTTTGATTATTGGATTTACCATATTCTAGCCATGTAACCATGGGTAAGTCATTGAATCTAATCAACTTATTATATTTTTATATGTGATTTTGGAATAACATTGCCTCTTTGGGTAGTGTGAGAATTAGATGTGATAATGTAAGTAAATTTCTAATCACAGTTTTGGCAGATAAGTTTTGGATGAAGTGTAGCTAGTAGCATTGGTTATTCAATAAATATGTGTGGCTTCTTAAGTGAATGACTACCTAATTCTTCTTGGTAAAAGCCATGTTTTTTGTCAAAAGAATTATATCAATGAATGTAAACATTTCCAGTATCTACAATGCAAGAGTAATATCTGTGTTTAGTATTTTTGAATGTATGCAATTATGAAAACTCGGTGTTATTGAATAAGAACATGTGCCTGCTATATAAAATATTGTTATTTGAGAAGAATGGGTCTTGCAGTTGAATAACAGAGGCAGATGGACTCTTGAATTTCTGCAGTGAAAGTTTAATTTCATTGATTATTCTACTAGCTGAATTAACAAATGCTAAAAATACTAGCAAATATTTTAATGCTGATGGAGCTAATTGATATATCAAATTATTCAATGGATCATCAGTTCATGTGATTAAATATGCAAGATATAAGCTATGTTTTAAAATGTCTACTGATTCTATATGCTTAATCTCCCACATTAACACCAAATGCACATTTTTAAATTCAAGTGTAACAGTGGGAGACTGTTTAAGTAGGTCATTCATAATTGAATTTGATATACGGTGTTTATTTTTCTTGTTTTACTAGTCAACAAACATTTTGGTTGGGTAGTCATGAAAAATAATGAAATTCAAGATCTGCATGCATTTACCTGTAACTACAGTACTACCAGGAGAAAATACTGATAGCCTAGAAAATTCAGAAGATAATTTGGTTTGCCGAATGCATGTTATTGTAATGGTTACTATGTATTGAAAAAGAAAAATTAATGAGAATAGCAGATACTGTAACTCCCTTTAGGAGACATATAAACAGTAAGGATAGGGATAGGAAAGGTTTTAGCCTTGTTCATGGATACTCCTGAGAAAGAATCTGGAAGTTTTCAATCTATTACAGAGCTTGATTTTTAGATCATATCTTTCACACCCACTCTCCCCCCATCTCACACACATGTTAACCACAGGGAAAGGTCCCTTGTCTTTATCATGGAATGAATCATTTCACTCTGAATCAATGAAGATGCTGTTAAAATTAGTAACTGGTGGTAATAATAATAGGTCACACTTTTTGAACACTTACTGTATGTCAGGTACCATGTAAGTACTTTTCAAGTGTTATGTATGCCTACTAAGTCTTGGACACAAACACTAGGGATATAACATAAAAAAGGGAAAAAAAAAGATGGAAATTCCTGTCCTCATGGAGGTTATATTTTATTGGGAAATATATTGGAAAACAGATACATTGTGTCATTTAATCCTTTTCAACTTTATTCATTTGGTGCCAGTATTATCTTCATCTACCACTGAAGAAATCGAGGTGTAGAGAAGTTTGGTAATTTGCTTTTAGGCAAATGGCTATTTAAGGACTGAACCAGGAACTAAAGCCATGCAGTGTCTTGCTCTACCATGATATTCTGCTTTTCCTAGTCTACTGATTCTTCCTTTACAGCCCTGTGCGTTTCTTGAGAAAATTGAAGTTTACCTGCCAGCATCTGTACCCACATATTCTGCCTGCCTTCTTATGATACAGATGAATTTTCTAAGTGCCACTCTGAAGCCAGCCCCTCCATTTGTACCTAGGATCCCTTTGCTCTTATCTAGTTAAGGACCTTGTTCTAGCAATTTTCTCCTTTCTTTTCTGCATTAGTTTTTTTCCCTCTCTCTCTCTGCTGGGTCATTCCCAATCAGAAGACATAAATGCTATTATTCTCTATTATTTAAAACACCCACACACACAGGTATACACGTACTTTCTCTTTATCTCATATTACCTTTCAGTTACTGACTCATTTATTTGTTCTTTGTTAAAAGCAGAATTTCTCACGAATAATCCATGCTGGCTATACTCAATTGTACTTCTTCCATTTTTTCTTAAAACCATTGCATTCAGGCTATCACTCCCTTTCACTACACTGAAATTTCCTTGTGTAAGTCCAAAGTCTTCCAGATTCCTAAATCCAGTGGTCATTTGTCAGTTCCCATTAACTTGTCATTGACTTTTGACACAAATAATAATTTTTTCCTTGAAATTCCTTCTATGCTTGGTTTCCAGTTGACCAGACTCTCCTGCTTTGTTATTTTAGCGGTAGCTTTTTCTCAGTCTCTTTTATCGATTTTTCATCTAGTCATCCTTCTAATGATAGAATGAGCCAGGGCTCAGTCCTTGATAATTTTGCTTCTTTTGCTATACTCACTTATTTGGTGATCTCATCTAGTCTTGAGGTTTTAAATACAAATATATAATCTGTGATACACTATACCATTGCACTCAGTCACTCATTCCCTGTGTCCCTGCAACAAGATGTCACATTCTTTTCTCTTGTAGCCTGGCTAGCATTGAATAGCGCCTCTTGTAAGTACAGTATGTATCACTACTCCTCTCTCTGGCTTGATCATGTGATTGTGTTAGGCCAATGAAATGTGAGTGGAAGTGACAGTATGCCAGTTCCAACCGGAAGCTTTACCTGTCCACACTCTTGCTCCCTTGTTTTTCTCATGAGAGATAAAACTAATATATCTTAGAAATAGGTTCTTCTTCAGCCAGGGTGCTGGAATAAGAAGACAGAAACAGAAGTGCAGTATGAAGCCCATATAGCTACCAAGAAGTAATGTGAGTGAGAAATAAATATGTGTTGTTTTAACCCAAAGAGATTTGGAGAAGGGGTTGCTACTGCTGCAGAGCTGACTAATATACCACCTGAGTGCTAAGGACTCCCTAATTTCTATATCTAGCCCAATCTTTCCTTGTACTCCCAACCTATCTGAGTGTTTGCTCAATATTTTTAATTGGATGACTAGCAGACATCTCAAACCTAACATTTCAAAAACGAAATCCCTATTCTTTCCCCAAATACTCCTGATGCTTCCCTATGAGTGCCACCCTTTCATTTGCTCTGGCTAAAAACATGGAATCATCCTTGATTCTTCTCTTTATCATTATCCCCACATTCCAATCAGGAAATCCTATTAGCTCTACTTCAAAAGTATATCCATAATCCTGACACTTGTTATTTCTTACATCGCTACTATCCTAGTCTAAACCACAGTTATTTAATGCATGGACTTAAAAGAACCTCCCTGCCTCCACCTTTACTCCTCCATAGCCTATTTTCACATGGCAGTCATATTTTGAAATGACAATTGAAATGTCATTCTTTTGCTCATTACTTTTCATTAGCTCCCATCTCATTTAGAGGTAGACCAAAATCCTTAAAATGGCTTGTAAGCCCATACCTAATCTTGTGTCTTGTTTCCTTTCTAAATTCTACCTACTCTCTCTCTCACTTGTTTACTTCCATTCAGCCACACTGGCCTCTTTGTTGTTTTGGAATATGTGAAGATCACTGTGCTATGAGGATTTTTACCTGCTTTTGCCTCTATCATGAACCTTTTTCATCCAGTTAGCCACACTGTTTACTATCTCACTTCCTGTTAGGTTTTTGCTCAAATCCTGTCTTTTTAATGAGGCTTTTCTTCAACACCCAGTTCCACATTACACTACTTGTAGTCCCCGTGCCCATCCCTTTTCTTTTTCTCCATAGCATTTTCCATCTCTGTTATATTAGAGGACATATTTTGTTGGTTGTTTTCTCCTCCCCCATTTGAATGTATGCTATAACACTGCAGAAAATTTTGTTTGTTTGTTCACTTCTATATACACAATACCTGGGCATATAATAGGCACAATAAATATTTGTTAAATGAATATTTTGAGGTCTTTCTTGATACTCCCACATATACTGTTATAGATTGAATGTGTCTCCCGAAAATTCATCTGTTGAAGCTTTAACCCTCAATATTATTGAGGTTATTGGTATTAGGGGGTGGAGCCTTTGGGGCATAATTACATTTATAGAAGGTCATGAGCATAGAGCCCCCATGAAGAATGAGTGTCCTGATAAAAAGAAGTGTCCTGATAAAAAGAAGAGACCAGGTCTCACTCTCTCTCCATGTGTGAGGAGACAGTAAGAAGGCAACAGTCTGCCAGCCAGGAAGGGGCTCTCACCATGAGCCAAATTGTCCAGCACCTTGATCTTAGACTTCCCAGCCTCCAGAATTGTAAGAAATAAATGTCTATTGTTAAGAAATAAATTTTTTCCACTCAGTATATGGTATTTTGTTATAGCAGCCCAAGCTGACTGAGACAGATTTTGGTATTAGGAGTAGGGTGCTGCTGTAACGAATAGTTGACTGTATGGAAGCAGCTTTGGAATTGGGTAGAGGCTGGAAGAGTTTTGAGGTGCATACTAGAAATTTGGATGTTAAGGGCAATTCTGGTGAGTTTTGAGATGGAAATGAGGAATATGTTATTGGACACAGGAGGAAAGGTGATTCTTGTTATCAAGTGGCAAGGAACTTCTCTGAACTGTGTTCTAGTGTGTTATGGAAGATGAAACTTGTGAGTGATGAAATTTGATATTTAGCTGAGGAGATTTCTGAGCAAAGTGTTATAGGAGCAACTTGGTAAACTGTAAAGAAAGAGAAATGAATTGAACAAGGGATTGTTAAGCAATAGGAACCAGAACTTGAAGACTAGAAAATTCTGAGCCTAATTTTATTGCAAGACTGAAAAATCATGTTCTGAAGAGAACCAAGGGTGTGGCTGGACTATCACTTGATAAAGTGACAGAGAAAGCTTATGGAATTACACATGCAGAAGCTCTGCCAATTTGAACTGAAGGGGGCAGAGATGGGATGAAATGAAGGAAGACTGTTGGACTCTGGATTTGACAAGGTTGAGAATATAGTTATTCAGCTGTGAACGTGTGCTATTCTTCAAAAAGAGGAAAAAGTTACCCTGAAAGTGATTTAGAGATGGGACACTGCCTTGGTGTCAGTAGACCAAATGGCCTCCATTCGAAGCCTTGGGGCCAGGACCACCCTGCAGAACTTTGGAGCAGTGCCATGGAGACAGGACTACCACCCCAGTGAGCCTGGAGGGCAGAGCATCAAACCAAAGAGGATTATTCTCAACCCTTGAGGTCTGTTGGAATTCACCTTGCTAGATTTTGCACTTTCTTGGGACCCATCACCTTTTCCTTCTTTCCTTTTTCTTTCTTTTGGGATGAGAATGTCTATCCTTTGTCTGTCCCACAGTTGTATTTTGGAAGTACATAACTTGTCTGGTTTCACACGTTCACAGCTGGAGAGAAATTTTGCCTCAGGTTAAATAATACCTCAAGTTTCATCCATATTTGATTTAGATGATATTAAAATGAAACTTTGGACTTCAGATTTTCGAGTTGATGCTGGAACGAGTTAAGACTTTGGGGACTGTTGGGATGGAAGGAAAGCATATTGTTTGTGAAAATGACATGAACTTTGGGAGGCCAGGGGCCGAACAGACTGAATGTCTACATTCCCCCGAAGTTCTTATGCTAAAGCCTTAACCCCTGATGTGATGATGTTTGGAGGTAGGGCCTTCGGGAGGTAATTATATTTATTTATTTATTTATTTTTAACATCTTTATTGGAGTATAATTGCTTTACAATGGTGTGTTAGTTTCTGCTTTATAACAAAGTGAATCAGCTATACATATATCCCCATATCTCTTCCCTCTTGCATCTCCCTCCCTCCCACCCTCCCTATCCCACTCCTCTAGGTGGTCACAAAGCACTGAGCTGATCTCCCTGTGCTATGCGGCTGCTTCCCACTAGCTATCAGTTTTACATTTCATAGTGTATATATGTCCATGCCACTCTCTCTTTGTCCCAGCTTACCCTTCCCCCTCCCTGTGTCCTCAAGTCCATTCTCTAGTAGGTCAGTGTCTTTATTCCCATCCTGCCCCTAGGTTCTTCATGACCATTTTTTTCTTTTTTTTACATTCCATATATATGTGTTAGCATACGGTATTTGCTTTTCTCTTTCTGACTTACTTCACTCTGTATGACAGACTCTAGATCCGTCCACCTCACTACAAATAACTCAATTTCATTTCTTTTTATGGCTGAGTAATATTCCGTTGTATATATGTGCCACATCTTCTTTATCCATTCATCTATCGATGGACACTTAGGTTGCGTCCATGTCCTGGCTATTGTAAATAGAGTTGTAATGAACATTGTGGTACATGACTCCTTTTGAATTATGGTTTTCTCAAGGTATATGCACAGTGGTGAGATTGCTGGGTCATATGGTAGTTCTATTTTTAATTTTTTAAGGAACCTCCATACTGTTTTCCATAGTGGCTGTATCAATTTACATTCCCACGAACAGTGCAAGAGGGTTCCCTTTTTTCCACACCCTCTCCAGCATTTATTGTTTGTAGATTTTTTGATGATGGCCAGTCTGACCAGTGTGAGGTGATACCTCATTGTAGTTTGATTTACATTTCTCTAATGATTAATGATGTTGAGCATTCTTTCATGTGTTTGTTGGCAATCTATATCTTCTTTGGAGAAATGTCTATTTAGGTCTTCTGCCCATTTTTGGATTGGCTTGTTTGTTTTTTTGATATTGAGCTGCATGAGCTGCTTATAAATTTTGGAGATTAATCCTTTGTCAGTTGCTTCATTTGCAAATATTTTCTCCCATTCTGAGGGTTGTCTTTTTTGTCTTGTTTATGGTTCCCTTTGCTGTGCAAAAGCTTTTGAGTTTCATTAGGTCCATTTTTGTTTATTTTTGTTTTTATTTCCATTTCTCTAGGAGGTGGGTCAAAAAGGATGTTGCTGTGATTTATGTCATACAGTGTTCTGCCTATGTTTTCCTCTAAGTTTTATAGTGTCTGGCCTTACATTTAGGTCTTTAATCCATTTTGAGTTTATTTTTGAGTACGGTGTTAGGGAGTGTTCTAATTTCATTCTTTTACATGTAGCTGTCCAGTTTTTCCAGCACCACTTATTGAAGAGGCTATCTTTTCTCCATTGTATATTCTTGCCTCCTTTATCAAAAATAAGTTGACCATATGTGCGTGGGTTTATCTCTGGGCTTTCTCTCCTGTTCCATTGATCTGTATTTCTGTTTTTGTGCCAGTACCTTACTGTCTTGATTACTGTAGCTTTGTAGTATAGTCTGAAGTCCAGGAGCCTGATTCCTCCAGCTCCGTTTTTCTTTCTCAAGATTGCTTTGGCTATTTGGGGTCTTTTGTGTTTCCATACAAATTGTGAATTTTTTTGTTCTAGTTCTGTGAAAAATGCCAGTAGTAGTTTGATAGGATTGCATTGAATCTGTAGATTGCTTTGGGTAGTATGGTCATTTTCACAATGTTGATTCTTCCAGTCCAAGAGCATGGTATATCTCTCCATCTGTTTGTATCATCTTTAATTTCTTTCATCAGTGTCTTATAGTTTTTTGCATACGGGTCTTTTGTCTCCTTAGGTAGATTTATTCCTAGGTATTTTATCCTTTTTGTTGCAGTGGTGAATGGGAGTGTTTCCTTAATTTCACTTTCAGATTTTTCATCATTAGTGTATAGGAATGCAAGAGATTTCTGTGCATTAATTTTGTATCCTGATACTTTACCAAACTCATTGATTAGCTCTAGTAGTTTTCTGGTAGCATCTTTAGGATTCTCTATGTATTGTATCATGTCATCTGCAAGCAGTGACAGGTTTACTTCTTTTCTGGTTTGGATTCCTTTTATTTCTTTTTCTTCTCTGATTGCTGTGGCTATAACTTCCAAAACAATGTTGAATAACAGTGGTGAGAGTGGGCAACCTTGTCTTGTTCCTGATCTTACTGAAAATGGTTTCAGTTTTTCGCCACTGAAGACGATGTTGTCTGTGGGTTTGTTATATATGGCCTTTATTATGTTGAGGTAAGTTCCCTCTGTGCCTACTTTCTGGAGGGTTTTTATTATAAATGGGTGTTGAATATTGTCAAAAGCTTTTTCTGCATCTATTGAGATGATTATATGGTTTTTATTCTTCAGTTTGTTAGTATGGTGTATTCCATTGGTTGATTTGTATATGTTGAGGAATCCTTGCATTCCTGGGTTAAACCCCACTCGATCATGGTATATGATCCTGTTAATGTGCTGTTGGATTCTGTTTGCTAGTATTTTGTTGAGGATTGGTCATTATATTTAGATGAGATTATGAAGTTGTGGCTTCCATGATGGGATTAATGTCCTTACAAGGAGAAGGAAGACCAGAGCGCTCTCTGTGAAATGAGAGGGCACAGTGAGAAGGCAGCAATCTGCCAGCCAGGAAGAGGGCTCCCACCAGGAACTGAATTGGTCAGCACCTTGATCTTTGACTTCCCAGCTTGTAGAATAATAAGAAATAAATGTCTGTTATTTAATCCACCTTCTTATGGTATTTTGTTATAGCAGTCCAAGCTGACATAAGATATATATCCTCTTGAATTCTAATTAAACTATGGTGTTCTAAGTTGCCAAAATAATTCCTCAGGCTTTATTCTTACCATGCAAGAGGATGAATTTCAGGAAAGGATCACTCTAAATCAGTGGATTTTGACACATCGAACCAAAATTTTCTAAAAACTCTTAATTTTCAATTTTGTAGATATTAAGTGAGCTTAATATCTATATAATAGCACATGACTTTGTCTTTCAACCTAGCAGTTGGATTTCCTTGTGCACAGGAACAAGAGTCTCTTAACAGTAGGATAATTGTATTCAAGATTCATGTTTTTCTCCAAAGGAGTAAAATTTTCAAAAAATATAGTTCTCAGAGACAGAAAATACATCTTTAAGACAGCTTAGTATTCTTAGTTCCATTTGGACTAGCTTTTCTCCATCACTTAAGCTTACTAATTCACATACACATTGTATTTACTCTGGGTAATGCAACAGTCTTTCTGTATCTGTAAAATGTTTGTATTTAATATGCATCCAGAGGAGTGGCATAAATGGTAAGAAGAAATTAGGATGTTGCCTTAAAAATAAGGTTGACTAGGACCACCTTACTGCCACCTGTTGCAGATTACTTGTTAACATGTAGGTTAAAAGAAGGAAAACAGTCAATGGTACTTAAATTTTAAATTAGTTATTGTATGGTAATCAAGAGAAACCTGAATGTGAGGGATAGGATTCTTGGTGAGCCTCTCTTGCTTTTGTAGGGTGCAGGTAAGGGATGAGGTTCACAATCTTTACTGAGCTCCTCCTGGGTACATGGAGAAGTCCAAGGCCTTATTTTATTGCTTCGTCTCCAGCTGCTCAAGGAAGGAGACAGAAATCCAAGAGACATTATTACTCCTCTTTTATTTTCCTTCTTTATAATCAGTCAGTCACCAAATTCAGGAGAGGCTAATATTTCTTGATCAGCTCCTCTTCTCTGCATTCCCATTGCCACTACCTTAAGCCCTGAATCATTTCCCGCTGAGTTTATTACACCAGTGCTCATCTTGCTTCTGGGTCTTCCCCTTTCCACTTTGTGAATATAGTTGTCGTTCTGTAATTTATAATATCATGAGACTACTCTCCAGCTTAAAATTCTTTAGTGGCCCCTTATGGCCATCAAGATCTAGTCAAAACACCTTACCTGGAGATGGTAAAGTCAGTCCAAAAATAGCTATGTTTTGCAATCCTGACAGCTTTGCTGTTTTATATCACATGCAGATTCCTTTAAAAGCATCTTTTTTTTTTTTTTAATTTTGGTCCCCTGCTTCCCTGATGCTGCAAGCTGGAGCTTTGTCTATTAGATAGTCCTTCACTGCCCCATAGTCATAGAACCTGGGGGGCATATGCTTTTCAACCTGTCTGTAATTGTCTGTTGACAGTTTTCTCCAATGGACTATAAACTTTATGAAATCAGGAAATATGCCTTTTTTGCTGTTTTGTCTCCAGGATATAGGAAAATTCCTAACACAAAATAAATATATGTTAGATAAATTTTCTCCAATTAAAATAAATATTCTGCTATCTTTTCTAAAATTGCCAGTTACTGGCATCTCATCTTTTGACAATGACTTGGAAACAGTGGTGGCCATTGCCCTGGTTAGTATTTGAATTTTCCATCGCTTTCAGCCTTCTTTGAACACCTCAAATAACAGAGATCTCACTACCTCCCAAGATCCCCGTTTCCTTATAAGTTAGCTTTAATATTTATAATCCTTGTCTTCATATTGAGCCAAAATCTACCTCTAAAGTTCTGTTCTAATTTGTCTTACTTTTGCCCCATTAAACCCCATCTGTTGTTCTTGCAGACATCATAAATAATGGAAGGTTTTGGCTCTCTATGTATCTTGCTGCTGTAACAGATTTTACTTTGTATGTGGAGAAAAAGATATTATTCAGGAGCTTCCTATTATACATCAATACTTAATGGAGGGGGCTGTTCATTGCAATATGACCCAATTAGACAAAAGCATTTAAATGACATATTTATCACTGAACAGTGAGAGATTATGCTAATAAAAGTAGTGTACAGTTATGTTCAGTATACTTCGGGGAAATGTAAAATTCTAGAGACTGGATATTATGCTTTCCATGATGAAAGATTTAAAGTCATCCTAAAGTACAATGACTTTTTGCAATTGTATTAGAACACCAAACTGAATAGACATGATTCCATTAACAATATATGACTGTAGTGCTAAAATTTGGCTCCAGAAACCCTGATACTCTGCAAATATAGTCTTATAAGATAGGCTTTTCATAACATGCTGGAAGTCCTATTTGTACTTTCCTGTAAAGAATATAGCTTGTCTTTTCTTAGTCATTATCTTTAATAGTACTAAATAATGAGTAGCAAACCATGTATATTTATAGTGTATTTTTAAGTATCAAGCAGTACCGCATATAATATCTAGAGCAGGGGTAATTATGTAGTTGAGGTAACTAATCAGAATATTAAAACTTACAGAAGCCTAATTTTATTTCAAAGATATAGAAATATCAGTTGTCTATTTGATGATTAAATGGTACCTTTTATTTATATTTCAAAGTAAACATAACCTGTCTTCTTATATAATGCCATATGTTTCTGAGTGAATGACTTGCTGTGTGAATTGAATAGTGAAAGTGTAAATTTTACATTTTGTCAAATCTCTGATACATTTAAATTGTTTTCATTTTGGAGTCAGGATCAACCCTAGGAAAAATAGAGCCTTCACTACTCCCAAGAGGGTTTATTGTCAGCTACCATTTTTACCCACCAGCAATACGATTTGAGGGGAGGAGGAGTCCAGGTAAAAATTGAACTTTCAAAATAGATGGAGATATGAAAGAAGAGTAGGGTGTGTAACAGAGAAGGAGGAAAGAGAAGTAATGGGTAAACTTTCTATAGCCATCAATCCAACAAATGATAGTTTACACGGAATTAGGAGAAAGAGACGATAGTCTACCAATGGAAAAAGGGTAAGACAGATATCACCTTCCCTTTAAAGTCAAGTATTCCACTTTGTGCCAACATAGTAAGACTATGCACAAAAGATTTAGAGTGGAAAATTGGTGATAGGCATGCAAAATTAAAACTAGAGTACTAGAGCAGTACTGAGTATAGGGAGATGGGGAGTTAGTACAATTTGTCTGGATATGAGGACAAGGTCAGGCAAATTTAAAGTCCAGTACAGAATCTTTGAAAGTAGCCATTAATAGAAGAATCAAGTCTTCAGATAATGAGTTATAATTGTATGGCGAGCCAACGCAAGTAAGGAAGGTGGCGTTTTCAAAGAGAACCATCTGCAAAAATTGGAAGCACCTTTCAAGAAGGGATTAATGGCTCCTTGAGCTATTGAAAACACTAAAAGGTGAATGTTTTGACTGAAAGGGAACCATGAAAAGCATAACCTAACCAAATCTGTACCAGACTTTTTAGAAACTGTTAATGGGCTGGATTCCTGAAAACCAGAGCCTGAGAGCAAATATCCAGGTCAGTCCAAAGAGAAAAATGGGATGAGGGAATTAGGAGGATGCATGTTTCCAGTTACTATAGGAAGTATAGCCTTCTCTGGATCATGAAATCAAGTTTAGTGATTGTCTGGCTGAAACATCCTTCTCAGTCCATTTGGGCTGCCAGAACAAAATACTACACGTGGAGTAGCTTATAAACAGTCCTGGAGGCTGGAAGTTCTGAGATTTATTTCTCACAGTTCTAGAGGTTGAAAGTCTGAGATTAGGGTGCCAGCATGGTCGGGTAAGGACCCTTTTCTGGGTTGCAGACTACCAACTTCTTGCTGTGTCCTCACATAGTGAAAGGGGCTAGGGATCTCCCTGGAGCCTCTTTTATAAGGTACTAATTCCATTCATGAGGGCTCCACCTTCATGGTCTAAGCACCTCCCAAAGCCTCCATCTTATAATACCATTACTTTTGAGGGTTAGGATTTCAACATATGAATTTTGGGGGGACACAAGCATATAGACCATAGCAACATTCCTCTAGAAGCAGTTCATAGACTGAATATGGCCCCCAGATGTGTTTTGTTTGCCTTACCCCTTATTTTTAGAAATTAAACCTACTACTGAAAATCAGAATATCTCACATTCATCATCCAGATGGTCAGCTTCTCTTAAAAAATTAGACCTGGAAACCTAGCTCAAGTTCTAACAAGGCAACAGTGAAATACAGTTTCCTTTTGTGGAAAGAATATGATTTCATTACTTTACCACGGTTTCCAACATAGCCTATCTCTCCCCAACATTAAGCATGGTGTCAGTTCTCAATTTTTATCATGCTTACACCATGGGTTTTCTTTGTAACAATATAGAAATATTTTTCTGTGCCCACATCTCTATCTAGAATGGAAAGTCCGATCAGTGTAAAAATAGACATTGTATTTCATGTGCTACAAGAAAACAGAGAATACCTATATTTTTGTTGAAATGTAAAAATTTTCTACCTAATTCTTACGAAAACCTTTAACCCCTTTGCTACTTTTCCATTATTTTTCTAGCTTCTGTGGACATTTAAGTCTATGCCTTGTGCTGGACTCTCAACAATCCAAAATTTTAAAAAAACAATCTTACTTAAAGCTCACCACACAGACTCCTTAAGTAATTCGGTGTCCTTGAGTCAGGTACGCTGAGTATTGCACTAAGGAGGCACTAGCAGTAAATCATCCAGGTGTCTAAGACCGTGAGTTTGGACAGTATTGTTTAAACATCTGAAACCTAAACAACCTGCATAAGTTGTTGAAAAAAAAAGACTTTCTGTATGAATTAAGATCAGGTACTGGATTGTGATCTCTCTACATAAGCACATAATGTAGCTGACTATTCTGTTCCTTGGCATTTCTTTAAGTGAAAAAATGCATTTTGTTGTTTTGAATTTTTTGCATGTCAACATTTCTGAAATCAGAGTTTATCTGACAATCAATGTATACATTTGATGTGGCAATATTTTCTTTTTAAATAATTGTTATTAAATTGATAACCAACTAAGCAAACAGGAAATTAAATAATACTCATTGTCTTAATATATACACTTAAAGATCCTAAATAGTAAGAAAAAAAATGCTAAAGAATTCAGGCATAGCAGCAGCTAGAGAAAGGAAACAGTTTTGGAAAGGTAATCTTTCAGATCACTTCAAATCAGTTATGTAGGTGGTTACCTACTTCTGAGTGAGGCTGTTCTTAGTGTGTTGTCATTGGCCATATTTTTAACTCCAAACTATTTTGTCTTCCCTAATATACTGCAAGAGTTTGAATTACCTTCTTTGTGTAGCCAAATTACATTTGAACTGCATGAAGAGATTCAGATACTCACATAAGTAAAACCTGGGCAGAGAATCAATTTGTTGCCGAAGTCTTTAGTCATTTATCTATTTTGTCTGTATATGTATATGCATATATCTTTATATATAAACGCATATGTGGATGCAACTTCAAATATAAATGATATTTGAATTCTCTGGTGGCTTCATACTTAGTTCATATAGTTGAAACTTTGATTTTCCACTTAAGAAATTATATAGAATATACACCTCATACCTGCCTTGTGCTGGATCTCTTGCCTCTTAAGTTCCTATGATTTGGCAGGGGTGGAGAGATAATTATTGAAGTACATATAGAGTCCGTTAAATTAGGGTGAAATTAGGTTGAATTAAGATCGTGTTCATGAACTCTGATAGAAATGGTCAGGAGCAGGATGAAAGGCCTTATTTTGTGCTTGAAGATTTAAATGTAGTCCTATGGAAAATATATCAAAGGCAATTTGAAGTCTAACTAAACGACCTGAGTCACCATTGGTAGGAATAGGATTCTATCCTTGGGTCTGCTCTAAGACCATTTAACATAAAAGATCACATACACACAAAAACGGGGAAATGGGACATTTCTTTTTTAAGTTCATGAAGTTATACCCTTTATAGAAAAGAAAACTGAAGCAAGCAGCTATATATATCTATATGTCTATATGTATATGTTTCCATTTAACTGATGTGACATATGAAAACTGTGATGTATACACTCTCATTTCCTTGTCATCTCTGGTATGGTGCTATAGTTGGACACCTCTCTTGATTTAACTCTATCAGAATTTATTCACTCAGCAAACATTTATTGAGAACTTTTATATGGAGGATACTCCATAAGTGCTAGAAATGCAAATATGAATAAAAGACTCCCTATTATTAATGTTTTTGATTAAGTGGGAAAAAAAATCAGAGGGCAGGCCTTCTTAATAAAGTTTAGACTATGCAATTATAGAGCTAAAAGCCCTTTTGTTCTCCTCTGTTGGACACTGTATTCCATTGTCACCTATTCCTACTCTCATTAAACCTCTTATAAGCCATTTCCCCTTAGACTACAATAGTTATCATTATTCTTATTTATATATAAGGAAAATGAAGCAAGGAAATTTTGCAACCTGCCCAAGATCACATAGTTAATGAAATTGCAGAGCTGAGACTAGAATTTCCTGGATCCTGCACCCAGGATCATACTGTTCATGTGGTTATTTGCAGTCTCAGAAGTAGTTTAAAAAAATACAATAGATGATTATATGACAGTCATGATTAAAGAAATCAGTAAGTTGCCTTAATAAATGATGGGATTTTTAGGTCTTTTGTAATTCACTCTTCTCAACAACTTATGACCTGTAGTTAGAATTTCTGATCTCTCCTGGGCTCTCTTGATTTTTATTCCCTAATGCTTCCAAAGGTCTGAGAAGGGCATAACCGAAAGCAATTCATCATGTTTGGCCAGCAGAGATCCATATTTCCCTGGGGCAAGGCAATGAACCTTTGAGTTTCAAACTGCTTGGGATATTGAGTCCAAGCATTCAGATTACAAACATAAAACTAAAAGAAACTAGTAGTTCTGGAAAATGCATTCTCAGCCTTAATTCTATCCATACTTTCTCAGCAAGAAACAGTGGTACCATAACACATACAGGAATAGTTCATCTCTCTCCCCTCTCTTGGGACTAGGAAAACACAGTAGGAATGAATGACCAATTAAAGCAGTATAATCTGTATGTGGAAGGAAGAGGAGACTGTGTATTTAGTAAAGGCCATTTCTAATGTGGCTCTGGAAGCTGTGCCAGATCTTTAATGGATACCTTGGCTGCATGAAAACAGCAGGAAGCTATATTGCACTTCAGATGCTACCATTTAGGTGGCCCCCTGCTACTGGTTCTGCTGACAAGCAAGTTGTACACATAGAAGGAAGGGCAATTTTTCAGGGAGCTCTGACTTCTGCTGGCATAGCATTCTTTTTAAAGCTTTTTCTACTCACTGAAAAAAAAGCCTCTGATTGAGCAAGGGCTGAGGCCCTGCTAAGAGAATATTTAGCTTCCTATGTAAGTAACTCACCTGCCTTCCAAGAAGTTTTCCTGTGTTTGATTTGCAGGCAGCTCAAGTGACTGAGAAATTAAAGGCCAGATTGGTTTTAAGGGTCAAAAGAAGGAGGAAATCTCTGAGAGGCCCAGCTGGAAGGCATATTTTACCGTAATTTGCTGCCATGTACACTCATCAGTGTGGTCTGAGTTCTCTTCTAGGCATCTGAACACATCAAAAACCTTTCTTCATACTTTTTTCTTTGTTTCTCTCTGCTGAATTTTGAATAATTTCCTCATAGTTACCTTCTTCTTCACTAATTCTCTCTTTACTTGTGACTAACTGCCATTAAACCCATTCATTGGGTTTTTAGTTTTATTTATATTTTTAGAAATTCTTTTTGGTTCCTTTTCAAATCTTCTTAGTCATTCTATAGTTTCTTGTTCACAATATATATTTTAAGATTAAAAAAATATTCAAGTGTCATAAATATGTTTATCAGGGAGGCTATCTCTGATAATTCCATCATCCAAAGTACTCTTGAGTCAGTTTCTTCTATTATTTCTTCTGGTGCTTGCCTGTAATGCCTTGTTTCTTTTGTGTTTTGTACTTTGTTTATGAGCTGCTCATTTTCCTTAGACTTTTAATTGTGAAAATCCTTTGAGATCTGGGGTAGAGATGTGTTCTTCCGGAAAGGATTTACATTTACTTCTGTGAGTCTAGGCTCTCTTAATTATATTCTCAGTTTGTGGGCTTTCAGATGACCGTGTGAAATTGGGCTGTAAACCTGAGAGAAGCCAGTTTGTGGTTCTAAAATCTTATCCACCATTTTTAACCAGTGCTCTCTAGGCAGTTTCAAGGTTTGACAGTGTTAGTTTTCTTGTAGTTTTCTGCAGAGTGGGTTATTTCTGGCCTACCCTTTCCCTGAAGATATAACCCTTTATGATCTCAGTTGTAAGAAGACAGATTTCTGCCTTGGACAGGTTTGGGCTTTGGATACTAGTTTCCATACACAATGAAACCATGAAAACTGAAGTTCCAATTCACTTTTTGGGGAAAAGATCTCAGAATAAATGCTGTCCAACGTCCTGTGCTTATTTGACTGGCTTCCTCCATCACTAAACCTCTGCTTTGAGATGGATACAATTCTGTGTATCCTGCCACATTACTGCAAATATAAATCTTAATTAAAAACACTCTATGAAAGAGATTTTGACTCAACACACAGCTATTTTTATAATTTCCTTTTCTTTGGCTGGGGTGGAATGCCTCGTTATTCTTTTCTTCATGTAATACCAGCTTTGTTACCTCCACTTCTGGAGATGAAAATATATTAAAGTTTCATCAGAAAACACATAGAGACTGTCTGCATGTTTAGGCACTTACCTGAATGCAGAGACATGAATTGACTTGTCATCTAATTCCTGGCAAATATATAGCTGAGATAATGGCTTTCTTGAGAAAGAGAAGAAGATTGATTGTCTTCAAGGGCCCTAACACCACCCACTTCTCTAGATTATCTGTGCTCTATTATTCTCAGCTTAGAACATTAGACAGCAGTATATCTAGACTAGATTATCTTAATTGCTATAGGAAAATTTTCACTGAATTCTGATTGAATAGTACCCCAATTTTTATGGAGCAATACTGTAACTAATGGTTATATATAAAAATTAAAGTATTATACTTATAAATAAAATCCAAAATCCCCTTGAGGCTTTCAAAGTTCTGCATTACTGGCTTCTACCAACATTTCCTAACTTTCATGTGCTGGTTTCCCTCCAGTTCACAATTCTCCAGTCACACTGAGCTTCTTTCAGTCTCTAGCTCTGGGCCTCCATGTGTGTTGAGCCTTCTTAGACTTTCCTTCCTTCTCTTCTACTGGAACATTTCTAGTCATTGTCTGGTCTCACCATAGATGTTTTTTGCTCAGAGAGGTCTTTCCTGCCCACTGATTATAAAATAACTTTAAAGTTATTAATACTTGGCATTTTATAGAATTTATCCCATACTGTAGTTGTATCTGATTGTGGCTGTTTAATGACTTCTTTCTCAGTGACCTGTGTAAGCTCCTAGAGGCCAGAGAATGTGTCTGGTTTTTTACTGGTATTTCAATAAATACTCAAATTTACAAATAACAGCATAGCATAAAATCTTCTCAACTTCATCTGCTCTAAAATGAAGATAATAATTAACTTCCACATTTTCTAATGGAAGTTAAAAGAAAATGTTGGCATAAGAAGTAGATACTGGGCTTCCCTGGTGGCGCAGTGGTTGGGAGTCCGCCTGCCGATACGGGGGATGCGGGTTCATGCCCTGGTCCAGGAGGATCCCGCATGCCGCGGAGCAGCTGGGCCCGTGAGCCGTGGCCGCTGAGCCTGTGTGTCCGGAGACTGTGCTCCGCGGCAGGAGGGGCTGCAGCAGTGGGAGGCCCACATACCGCAAAAAAAAAAAAAAGAAGTAGATCCTAAAGTAGACATACAAATACTCACTATATACCATGCCACGAACTCCACCACCAACAGTAACAAATTCATATGTGTGCTTCAATAAAATTCCAAATGAGTCATGTCATAGACCTAGTTTTTGTTTTGTTTTATTTTTAAGTAATTGAAACAATCAATGAGAAAATATAAAGGTCTCTCTGAGAACAATTTGAGCTTATAACAGAAGGATGAGTTAGAATTGGCTACATGAAGTAAGAGGAGAAAACTCAGCAAACACAGTGGAGAGAAGGAATAGGAGTTCCAAAAACTGAAAGAAGTCCACATGTAACTGGAATGCAGGCAGTGAATAGAAGATTTGTGTGAGATGTTGCTGACTAAATGGTCAAGGATCATATAAGCCTTATAGGTCATTGTTATGGACTGAATGTTTGTGTCTCCCTAAAATCCATATGTGGAAGCCCTAACCCCCAATGTGACTGTTTTTGGAGATAAGGCCTGTGGGGTTATCAAGCTTAAGTCACGTCATAAGGGTGGGGCCCTAATGTAATAAGGCTGGTGTCCTTATAAGAGGAGAAAGAAGATAGCAGAGCTTGTTATGTCTCTGCCATGTGAGGACACACAAGGAAGTAGATGTCTATAAGTCAGGAAGAGAGCCCTTACCAGAAAACAAACCCTGCTGGGCCTTGGTCTTAGAATCTCCAGCCTCCAGAACTGTAAAAGAATAAAATTCTGTTTAAGTCATGCAATCCATGGTATTTTTTCATGGCAGCCAAAGCAGACTGGGATAGTCATATCAAAGATGTAAGTCTTTATCTTAAAAGTAATAAGAAACTATTGAGTGGTACTGTGTCCTGACCTAAAACAATTTGGCCTTTCACCATTGTCAGGTTCTTTTGGTAAATATTTGTATTCACTAATAGTTTGAGTAGGTTGTTCACATGGATGGTATTATTATGAAAGAAATTCTTCAATTTAATACTATCAGATATATGGAATTGAATAGAAAGAAGTCATGAGAACATAAATTCAGGCACTATCCTTAGACACTTTGGCATACTTCTTACATTAAAACAAGGCCGATGATATTCTTTTTAAATGCAGGAGCAGCCAACCGGATTGTTTAATTACATAGTAGAATTCTGCATACAGTAGATAAACTCAGGACCATTAGAACTCTAGAACTAAAGGGCTGTTCCCAGTTTATCAGGACAATATGCTTGCGAGATTTTCATTCTTCATTAATGCAAGAGTATTAGCCCTAATATAACATTTCTAGTGAACCATGTATCTTGAATACAACTCATATTATCAGTGAAAAATTGTTTCTAACATTCTTCATGCTAATTAAACCCTCTGATATCTATTTCTATGGTTATATGTCAGGTGCATATGTAACCATTCCTGAAGTGTGCATTCCTGGTTAGTGTACTTCAAATGCTAACTAACAACCCCTAAACTGTAAACGAGGTTAATTTAGTCACATGTATATCATACTATTTGTATTTAAACATTTTAAAAGCAAATCATCTGAGAACATAACAGATTTGTCAGTGTGGATGTGATACAGTCATATTTCTGCTTTTAGATCCCTGGTGAAGGAGGGTTTAACATATATAAACCACTAAATGTGATATGGACATTAACAGAATGAAAGATAAAAATCATATGATCATCTCAGTAGATGCAGAAAAAGCATTTGACAAAATTCAAAATCATTTCATGATAAAAACTCTCAAAAAATTGGGTATAGAAAGAATGTACCTCAACGTAATAAAGGCCATATATGACAAGCCCACAGCTAACATCATACTCAATGGTGAAAAGCTGAAAGTTTTTTCTCTGTGATCAGGAACAATGCAAGGGTGCACACTCTTGCCACTTTTATTCAACATAGTATTGGAAGTCCTAGCCAGAGCAATCAGGTAAGAAAAATAAGTAAATAAAAGACATGCAAGTTGGAAAGAAAGAAGTAAAAGTGTCTCTGTTTCCAGATGACATGATACTTCACATAGAAAATCCTATAGAATCCACCAAAAAAATTTTCAGTAAAGTTGCAGGGTATAAAATCAACATGCAAAAATCAGTTGCATTTCTATACATTAATAATGAACTATCTGAAAAAGAAATAAAACAATCACATTTACAGTATCATTAAAAACAATAAAATACCTAGGAATGAATTTAACCAAGGAGGTGAAAGACCAGTACACTGAAAACTATGGCATCGATGAAAGAAATTGTGGAAGACACAAATAAATGGAAAGATATCACATGTTTATGAATTGGAAGAACTTATATTGTAAAAATGTCCATACTACCAAAGTGATCTATATAGTCTATGCAATCCTTACCAAATACCAGTGGCATTTTTCAAAGAAATAGAAAAATAATCTTAACATTCTTATGAAACCATAGGGACCATAATTAGCCAAAGCAATCTTGAGAAAGAAGAACAAAACTGGAAGCATCACAATTACTTATTTCAAACTATATTACAAAGCTATAGTAATCAAAACAGTATGTACTGGCATTAAAAACAGTCACATAGATCAATGGAACTGAGTAGAGAGGCCAGAAATAAATCCACATGTATGTGGTCATCTAATTTTGACAAGGGCAACAAAAACACACATTGGGGAAATGATAGTCTCTTCAATAAATGGTATTGGGGAAACTGGATATCCACACACTAAAGAATTAAACTAGACCCCTATCTTGCACCACTCTTAAAATTTAACTTGAAAAGGATTACAGACGTAAATGTAAAACCTGAAATCGTAAAACACCTATAAGAAAACATATAGAAGAAGCTCCTAGTTCTTAGTCTTGGCAATGTGTTTTTAAATTTTGACACCCAACCACAGGCAGCAAAAACAAAAATAAACAAGTAGAACTACATCAAAGTGAAAAGATTCTGCACAGCAAAAGAAACAACCAACAAAATGAAAAGGCTACCTATGGAATGGGAGAAATATTTGCAAACCATATTTCTGATAAGGGGTTAATATACAAAATATATAAAGAACTTTTACAACTCAGTAGTAAACAAACAAACAAATAATACAATTAGAAAATGGGAAAAGGACCTGAATAGACATTTCTCCAAAGAAGATATGCAGATGGTCAATAGGTACATGAAAAGGTGTTCAACATCACTAATCATCAGGAAAATGCAAATCAAAACCATGGTGAAATAGCACCTCACACCTGTTAGGATGGCTACTGTCAAAAAGACAACAGATACCAAGTGTTGTAGAAGATATGGAGAAAAGGGGATACTTGTGCACTGTTGGTGGGAATATAAATTGGGGTAGCCATTATGGAAAACAGTATGGAGGTTCCTCAAAAAAATAAAAATAAAACTAACACATGATCCAGTAATCCCATTTCTGGGTACATATCCAAAAGAAACAAAATTAGTATCTCAAAGAGATATCTACTCTCCCACGTTTTTTGCAGCATTATTCACAATAGCCAAGATATGGAAACAACCTGTGTCTGTTGACAAATTAATACATAAATAAAATGTGGCATGTATATCTATACTATATCTATGTGTGTATGTATTTATCTATCTATCTATGCATAATGGAATATTATTCAGCCATAACGAATGAAATCTTGCCATTTGGGACAACATGGATAAACCTAGGGGGCATTATGCTGAGGGAAATAAATCAGACAAAGAAAGACAAATTCTCTGTGATCTCACTTATAAGTGGTATCAAAAAAAAAAAAAAAAACCCCACACACAAAACACCTGATCTTGTAGAAACAGAGTAGATTGGTGGTTTTCAGGGACAGGGGGTGGGGGAGATGGGGAGATGTGTGTTAAGGGGTGCAAATTTCCAGTTACAAGTTCCGAAACTCTAATTGATAGTTTGTTATACATATTAACAATATTGTACTGTAAACTTGAAATTTACTAAGAAAGTAGATCTTAAATACCCTCATATCTCTCTCCGTCTCTGTCTCTGTCTCTGTCTCTGTCTCTGTCTCTCTCTTTCACACACACACACACACACACACGATAACTATGTGAGGTGATGGATTAGCAAACTTTATTGTTGTAATCATTTCACAAAGTATACATACATCAGATCACCACATTATACACCTCAAATTTACATGATGTCATATGTCAGTTATACCTCAGTAAAGCTAGGGAGGAAACAAAGACGCAAAATCCCAAGCAAACAGAAAGAGATCACTTATGAGCAGTTGGGAGAATAGACGGGGGATGGCAGAGATGCTGTGGGAATGCCATTTAAGGAAAGCATGTGAAGAAAAGTTGAGCTATGATAGATACACTTTAGATAGAAATTAACGGATTTGAGATGTCTTTAGGATGAAAATTTCTTTGAGAAGATAAACAAAATTGATAAACCACTAGCCAGATGCATCAAGAAAAAAAGTAAGAAGACTCAAATTAATAGAATTGGAAGTGAAAAAGGAGAAGTAACAACTGAAACTGCAGAAATACAGAGGATCATGAGAGATTACTACGAGCGACTATATGCCAATAAAGTGGACAGCCTGGAAGAAATGGACAAATACTTAGAAAAGCACAACCTTCTGAGACTGAACTAGGAAGACATAGAAAATATAAACAGACCAATTACAAGCACTGAAATTGAAACTGTGATTAAAAAATCTTCCAACAAACAAAGGCCAGGACCAGATGGCTTCACAGGTGAATTCTATTAAACATTTAGAGAAGAGCTAACACCTCTCCTTCTCAAACACTTCCAAAATGGGAGGAACACTCCCAAACTCATTCTATGAGGCCACCATCACCCTGATACCAAAACCAGACAAAGGTGTCACACAAAAAAGAAAACTACAGGCCAATATCACTGATAAATGTAGATGCAAAAATCCTCAACAAAATACTAGCAAACAGAATCCAACAGCAATTAAAAGGATCAAAAAACCCCATGATCAAGTGGGGTTTATCCCAGGAATGCAAGGATTTGTCAAATATATGCACATCAATCAATGTGATACACCATATTAACAAATTGAAGGAGAAAAACCATATGATCATCTCAATAGATGGAGAAAAAGCATTCGACAAAATTCAACACCCATTTATGATAAAAACCCTCCAGAAAGTAGGCATAGAGGGAACTTACCTCAACGTAATAAAGGCCATATAAGACTAACCCACAGCTAACATCATTCTCAATGGTGAAAAACTGAAACCATTTCCACTAAGATCAGGAACAAGACAAGGTTGCCACTCTCACCAGTGTTATTCAACATAGTTTGGGAAGTTTTAGCCACAGCAATCAGAGAAGTAAAAGAAATAAAAGGAATCCAATCGGAAAAGAAGAAGTAAAACTGTCACTGTTTTCAGATGACATGATACTATACATAGAGAATCCTAAAGAGGCTACCAGAAAGCTAATAGAGCTCATCGATGAATTTGGTAAAGTAGCAGGACACAAAATTAATACACAGAAATCTCTTGCATTCCTATACTCTAATGATGAAAAATCTGAAAGAGAAATTAAGGAAACACTCCCATTTACCATTGCAACAAAAAGAATAAAATACCTAGGAATAAACATACCTAAGGGGACAAAAGACCTGTATGCAGAAAACTATAAGACACAGATGAAAAAAATTAAAGATGATACAAACAGATGGAGAGATATACCATGTTCTTGGACTGGACGAATCAACATTGTGAAAATGACTCTACTACCCAAAGCAATCTACAGATTCAGTGCAATCCCTATCAAACTACCACTGGCATTTTTCACAGAACTAGAACAAAAAATTTCACAATTTGTATGGAAACACAAAAGACCCAGAATAGCCAAAGCAATCTTGAGAAAGAAAAATGGAGCTGGAGGAATCAGGCTCCTGTACTTCAGACTATACTACAAAGCTACAGTAATCAAGACAGTATGATACTGGCACAAAAACAGAAATATAGATCTTTGGAACAGGATAGAAAGCCCAGTGATAAACCCATGCACCTGTGGTCCCCTTATCTTTGATGAAGAAGGCAAGAGTATACAGTGGAGAAAAGACTGCCTCTTCAATAAGTGGTGCTGGGAAAACTGGACAGCTACATATAAAAGAATGAAATTAGAACGCTCCCTAACACCATACACAAAAATAAACTCAAAATGGATTAAAGACATAAATGTAAGTCCAGACACTATAAAACTCTCAGAGGAAAGCATAGGCAGAACACTGTATGACATAAATCACAGCAAGATCCTTTTTGATCCACCTCCTAGAGAAATGGAAATAAAGACAAAAATAAACAAATGGGACCTAATGAAACTCAAAAACTTTTGCACAGCAAAGGAAACCATAAACAAGATGAAAAGACAACCCTCAGAACGGGAGAAAATATTTGCAAATGAAGCACCTGACAAAGGACTAATCTCTAAAATTTATAAGCAGCTCATGCAGCTCAATATCAAAAAAACAAACAACCCAATCCAAGAATGGACAGAGGACCTAAATAGGCATTTCTCCAAAGTAGATATACAGATTGCCAACAAACACATGAAAGGATGCTCAGCATCACTAATCATTAGAGAAATGCAAACCAAAACTACGATGAGGTATCACCTCACACTGGTCAGAATGGCCATCATCAAAAAGTCTACAAACAATAAATGCTGGAGAGGGTGTAGATAAAAGGGAACCCCCTTGCACTGTTGGTGGGAATGTAAATTGATGCAGCCACTATGGAGATCAGTATGGAAGTTCCTTAAAATCTAAAAATAGAACTACCATATGACCCAGCAACCCCACTACTGGGCATATACCCAGAGAAAACCATAATTCAAAAGGAGTCATGTGCCACAGTGTTTGTTGCAGCTCTATGTACAATAGCCACGACATTGAAGCAACCTAAGTGTCCATCGACAGATGAATAGGTAAAGAAGATGTGGCACGTATATACAATGGAATAGTTCTCAGCCATAAAAAGAAAAGAAACTGAGTTATTTGTAATGAGGTGGATGGACCTAGAGACTGTCAAACAGAGTGAAGTAAGAAAGAGAAAAACAATTACCATATGCTAACACATATATATGGAATTAAAAAAAAAAAAAAGGTTCTGAAGAACCTAGGGGTAGGACAGGAATAAAGACGCAGATGTAGAGAATGAACTTGAGGACCCGGGGAGAGGGAAGGGTAAGCTGGACGAAGTGCGAGAGTGGCATGGACTTACATACAGTACCAAATATAAAATAGATAGCCCAGGGAGATAGTCCAGCTGCATAGCCCAGGGAGATCAGCTCGGTGCTTTATGTCCACCTAGAGGGGTGGGGTAGGGAGGGTGGGAGGGAGACGCAAGAGGGAGGAGATATGGGAATATATATATATGTATAGCTGATTCGCTTTGTTATACAGCAGACAGTAACACACCATTGTAAAGCAATTTTACTCCAATAAAGATGTTAAAAATAAAATAAAATAAAAGTAAAGTAAACAAATAAAAGAAGCCAATGGATATATTAAATGTTTCAAGGGAATTGAAAGTATCACAAAGGATTTCTGAGCTTAACTTTCTCAACTACATGTGTGGAAGTGATGTGTAGTGGTTTGGGGAACATTGGTAAAGACCAAGTTTGAGAGTGGAAGGGCATGGTTGTACACTTATGCCTATTGATTTTTTAGACATCAGATTATCTTTGAATTATGTTTGAATTATTTTGGAATTTGAATTATCTTGGGAGAGATGTTAAGAAGGCAGTTTAATGTATTGCCCAGGATCTAAGAAGAGGGTTTATATGTGGAGACGTAATTTGGGAGTCGTCTAATTGCCCTTTGATGATAACGTTCATTAGCATGCCTAGGAATACCGGGAGAGAGAGAGAGAGAGAGAGAGAGAGAGAGAGAGAGAGACAGACAGACAGACAGACAGAGACAGACAGAGACAGAGAGAGAGAGAATATAAAGTGAAAATCAAACCTATGTCTTAGCCTTGAAGAACTCCTTCGCTAAGGACCTGTTACAGAAAGATGAGTTTGTAAAGAAGAAATAGCCATAGAAATAGAAATAGAAAGAAAACTAAGGGAATATTATAGAAGCTAATTGAAGAGAAGGTATCCAGAGGAAGAGTGCGTCATTGGTATTATTATAGTGGAAAATTCAAGAAAAGTGACTTAATATGTCCATTTTAGGGACAGAGGGGCCATTATTTATCTTTGTAATATCTATTTATGTTGAATGATGAGGTGGAAACTGGATGGGGTGCAAGAAAAAAAAATGGAAACTCAGGAATTTTCCAAGGTTCGTTAATTGCTGTTTGAAACTAGATCCCATTTTCCATGGAATAGTGTCCTTCTACACATTCTCACGTTGTGTACAGTTCACATAATATAAATTGCTCTTTTGGCTTAAGGTATTTTTGTTGTTGTTGTTCTGAAACTATTTTCTCCAGTTAAATAAATGAATGTTTTATGTAGGGAATCCCCAGAATCATCTAGCTGCTGGGTGTATGTTGTATCAATATTTTGGGACTTTCCCAATATTTTGGCAAATACCATTTGTAGGCTCTTACATAATACGTGACATTGATTATAAGGCATACTTAAAGGAAACATTTTCACAATTTAGCTTAAATCCAGTCCTGGAGGGAACATGTGCTTCTGAAGCATGGCTCTGGTTTATTTTCCCAGTATTAATTCCAAGATTTTCTTAGTTATTCCTAGTTATTCTCTCTGCCTCTTTAATATAAATTATAAAGTTATAGGTGAAACTGCAAAATCATGAACTATGAAGTAAAAGCAGGGAATTGCTTCACTTTGGATATTATTAATTCAAAACACAATTAGATTCTAACAATCTTAACTCATTATTTTGTGTCTACCCAGTCTTATAAATTATCTACATTTGTTCTCAAAGAAGTCTCTCAGGCTTATCTGCTATTATTTCTTAGTAACGTTAACAACACATTTTTATGAGGATTATAATATGATGTTCAATCTACAATTCAATTAATGTGATAAAATACATTATATAAGAAGCCCACAGATCCACCATCAGCTATCGTTCTAAGCTGCATAAATTGTATGTGTAATCAAAATTATGGCCTATTTGCATGTAAATCTCACTTCTCCCTTAACAAATGTTCAAATGGTTAAATTATGCCAATTTAGTTTAAGCATACCCTTTTAGTCTATGAAGTTTTAGACTCCATTAGATTAAAGAAACTGAAAGTAACCTCTTTGAAACCAGAATTCTAATTGGAAATCTTAAGACTTCAAAAGAAGAACCTGTTCTGAATTTCTGTTGTATGTGTTTAGATGGGTAACCTCCTTCAGGTTTGCTTTCTTCTTTAGCCTTTTTCCCTCAGGAATTTGAAAGAAAAACTAAAATGAAATATCAGTTCACTAAAGCAGGCACCCTGCCCCAAGGTTTGGCAAAGTGCATCCTGTCTCACTGTTTCTTCTGAGGATCTACAAAGAAAAAAATCAGTTTACTAAAGTCAGCCCCTCTGGCCAAAGTCTTTCTCACTTCCAAATAGTGAATTCTAAATGGAAAAGAAAACAAAAAGTAGAATGCCAACATCTTGTTAAGAGTTTTCAAGAAGTTTCCAAAATTTTATGAAAGTGAAAAGAAAAAAATAAATTATACTGAAAGACAGAACTGGCCTGGTAAACCAACTCGCAAAGTGAACACAGTTACTACTTCAGGGCTGTGAAGTGCTCTTCTCATCAAATGGAATTTCTCTGCAAATGCTCCATAAGTTGCCCAGGTGATGGCAATAACAAAAGCCTTACTCATAAAGGTTTTATTTACAGATATATTTTGAACAGAGTTTAGGAGGGCAGAGGTAGTCCAAGTAGGAAATTTAAAAATCTGGAATTTTCGGAAACAACAGGGAAAGTATTATTTTGCAGCACTAAGTATTCCAATCCAATGTGGATTTGATCAGAATTAACTTCTGGAGTAGACCCCTACTAGCCTAATTTCTGGTTAGCACCTGAAAACAATTTTCATGAAAAATAGAAACACTTGGAAAACGTGTCTTTCAAGATATCTAAAAGTTAAATATTTTATTTTTTTCTTTACTTTATATGACTATATCAGTGATATACTTAAAGACAAGAATGGCTTGTACATTTTCATTTCAAGGTTTAGATGAAAGTTTCAAATTATGCAACAAGGGGTCACTGATGCAACTCTAATGGCCACTGAAAAATCGTACAATCTTTCTGCTCATAGAGCATTTAATGAATAAAGGTAGATGTGGAGAGGAGAAAAACATCTGCACAAATACTAAAACTGCAAAAGTTAGACTCACATAACGAAGGCAAGAGTTAATTGCTGTGGGTATTGTTATGATACCCTAGGCTTACCACACCCTCTGTACTCCCTGAGTCATATGTTACGAGTCCCCACAAGGAAGTGATTTAGTTTGTGAAATGCCTCCTGGAACTATTAAACAATTTAAAATGAGTACAATGGTGTAACAGCCTTGAGAACACAGAGACATCCTTTGGTATTCCCCAAAATGTGTTCTGGAAAACACGAATATGGAGATACGCTCCAGAGGGAAAAAAGCATGGCGTGCTCAGCTAAGTTTGGAAAGCACCACATGGTATCCCTCTCAGAGAATCGCTGTATGCGTTAGCACCATAGAGGTTTGGGAAATACTTCAGTAAAAAAGAATTTGACTTTGTTACCTGCATATTTCTCAAACTTACATGACACGGAAGCCCTTTTTATAAATAACACCCGCTAGCATCAAACAGAACTACTGAAATAGGCACGTGTTTGGGGAAATACTGATAGAAGGTTACTTCATGATTTGGAATCAGTGTCAAGCCAGTTAAGCTAAAAGATAAATTATGTATGCCAGTCACTGGAATGGAATATTCTTTTTTTAAAGTTAATAAAATAAATTCTCACATTCCAGTTTATATGTCAAGTTCTGAGAGTTCCAGTGGCCTGAGGTGGATCCTCAGAGGCTCTCACCTTTGTGTGCGTGTGCAAAAGAATTGTGGTCTGGCTCTGCAAAACAAAGGATTGGATGCAGAAATATAATGACTGCAGAAATAAGGGACTGGCACATTTTAAGATCTTGACTGGGTGAACTGTACAAGTGCTTACTATTACTCACTAACATCTGCATTATTCCCCTGCAAACTCTTCCCCACCCCAGAGTAATGTCTAAGCTGCAAATTTGACCCCATTACTCACGTTCCTAATGTCTTTCAATGGCTCCATATCATTTTCTGGATAAACTTTTCAAAGTTTCTAGAATTTATTATAACCACGATCTCTTTCTTTTCCAAGATTAAGTTGGAGAAATGCTATGCATTTATCCAGATGTTTTGATTTGCCAGATCCACTGAAATAGACTCTTCTAGCTGGACATGACTATATCACAACCTACAAGCCATGGAATGTAGTTAATATAAAATCTTTTGGGAGGAAGCACAGCAGCCCACTTTCTAACACTTAATACATTGCTTGAAATAACAAGGATTTGTTATTCAGTCCTTGTAATTTCCAATATTTGAAATGGCCTGTAATGTAAAAATAACATGGGCTCAAAGGAAATTTTCTGGGCCTACTAAAGTTTAATAGAGAACAAAATAAAGTTTAATAGAGAACAGTCATGCCTTTGACGTGCAGTGTGGCGTGGAGAATAGCTCCCAATGTCTCTGTTATTGTTTTGTTCTCTTACACATAGCTATCAGAAAGGGAAAAAGTGAGTATAGTTGAGAGCACTTTGTGACTAAAAAAATATAATGGGATTCATGAGTGAACCACATTAATGTAATTAGGTTCATAAAAGGAATTGCCTGAATGAACGCTGTGGTTATTCCCAGGATGGACATTATTGAATACCTTCAGCATTCTATATAGGATAGAAACAGTCTGTTCATGGTGGCCATGGGAAGCAGTACCTGAGGGAGAGTACATACCTTATCTCCCTTCACTCTTGGAGCAACATGTGCCATTTAAGGACATTGATTCGCGAGTTGTCCACTCTGTCATTTCTCCCTCCTGGCATAATAATCCACCGCTGTAATCTGCCTGTTTATTTGTTGAGGTAACGTCCGTTATGTCACTTTTTAGGCTTAATAAAGTGACATAATCTACAGCCTTAATCAAATGGCTGTACCGTCCATTGATTCATTGACTCAGGAGATGATACCATCACATCTGAAACAGAACCATTTTTCAGCTTTTCCACCAGCAGCATTGCTTGTGCAGGGTTCCCAGATTTCCTGTTACAAAAAGGCTGAAGGCTTAAGTAATCCTGATGGGAGACACTGCTCCATGTACACTTAATCCCTCCTTGAGCAACCTACTTTTCTGAGAAATACATAAATGAACGGAAGACACTGCAGGTTAGGTGCATTTCATTTCAAGAAGATTGCCTTTTTACTGTTTCTTGTTTTCTGTTGTTCTGAAGCTGTCAAAGAAGAGTAGAAATAAAAGGTGGAAATAAAGATGTTACAGTTGAGTAATGGAGTCTAGGAGCCTTAGCTTTGAAAGTGTATCATTCGTTATACAGCAGAACACCAGTGTTAGTAGTGCTTTTAATGTTTTTAAATGCCGCCAAATGTTTCTGTTGACTAACTTATTCCCAGGGGGTCCCTATAACTCTTTCAGGTTACTCGGGTACTGCTTTCTAAATTACCATGGTGGTGAATTCAATTACTACTGTACTCTTTCAGTGGCCTAAAAGAATAAATGGTCTTCCTAAAATGTTTTTCTCTTTGAAAGGTCTAGAGTATTAGAGCTGGATAGGACCTTAGAGATTATCTGATTCAGTGTTCCATAAACTTGTCTGATGACAAGACTCTCCTGAGAACTTGTTTAAAAAAATATAGATTCTCAGGCTACTCCCCTGGATACTCTGTTACAATACATTTGACATGGAGCCCAGGAATCTACATTTTGTAACAAAGAGTCCAAATAACTCTTAGGATCAGGCAGGTTTGGGAAAAGCTAAATTAGTTCCACTTTTTAATTTTATGGATGAGGAAGCAGATGCCTAGATAGATTAAGTGATTCATCTAAGTTATACTGCACAAAAAATTTGAAAAATTGAGATTAGTTCAGGAAAAAAAATATTGTTGGGCAACCTTCATGCATCCCATAGTAGGGAATGTATTTTCTTAGAATTTAAGCCTTCTGTATTGAATAGAACAATGCTATTTAGAAGATTGTGGGAGAAGTGATGAGACACTTTACTCTGTATATGACAGTGGAATTCTCTGTACACAACAGGGAATGA